>NC_140031.1:2163433-2318433 GCF_963513975.1 Fringilla coelebs
CGTGTTTTTTTGGAAACTGAATGAAAATCAGGATTCTGGTGAAAATTTTAAACCTCTGAAAAAGCTGTGGCTGGGCGACTATCAGAAGGATTCCTCTCAAAGTGGTCCCACACCAACAGGGAAGCAAAAATTCCCCTGCAACGATTTAAAATCCCTGATTCTTCCCAGCAGAAATATTTCTGACAGAATGAGGTCATTTTTAGTGAGATTCCACAGAAACAGAAGAAGGTTCTCTATTGGAAATTTGCTTGGTTCCCTACACAATTTTCTGCTATATTTCAGAGACTGTGATATTTGCATGTATTATCATAAGGATTTCAAAGGCTCTTCCCAAGTATCATCAAATGAAGGACTTCAAAATCAATTTCCCTGCCTGTTCCCCATGAATTTTGTTCAAAGACCAGTCAAAGGACAGGACACCATGCTTCTTGAAATCCAGAAAATGCTCAGGGTTCTAAGAAGCCTAAAGACCCTGTTAACATTTCTTACAGTGATCAGATTCCTTTTGGAATTTCTGGATTAAAGATCATTAAGACACAGAGGACACCTGCCAGGACATTGCATGGCCACTTTTAAAGGTGCTAAATCGTTTACAGGAATTAAAAATTATAGTCTAGTTGCTGATCCTGCAATGCAGTGTCCTACAGGGAGGATGTGAGCTCTTTATATTTGCCTTCCTCAACCACAACATGACATTCACATTATTTTCTATAGAATGGTCGATCTGCATTTATCTCTCCAAGGCAGAGTTACTCGAGTAAATGGTTTTATGGGATGTTTTTCTGTAGGGTATGAACTAGAAGGGAACCTGGCTTGCTTTCCCACTGCAATTTTACTTCCCTGGTGGTTCCAAGGGTTAGTCCCTCTGTTTGCAATTCCAGTGTGTTTGGATTAAAATTCAGGGTTGTTCAAGGATGTGCACCTCTGAGGACCACCTTGGAGTCCTCCAAGGCCAGAGAACAGACTGTGGCTCCAAATCTCAGCAGCTGGAAGTGGGCAGAGTTGAAATCAGTGTCACTGTCCAGTTGGATTCCTAAATTAGAGTTCTTGGATACCTGCTGGTGCTCAGCCTTTTTGCCTCTTGAAAACTGTTTCTGAGTAAAATCTTGTCACCTGTCCCTATAATGACTGCCACCACAGTTTCAAAAGGTGGCAGGAAAATAGTTCACAGAGGTGTTTTTTGGGAATAACTGATTTTTTGCTTCAAATATTAAAAGGAAGGAATAAATTTATGAGAGTATAAATCCTAAGTTTCAGAATATTTGGTGGCTTGGAAATCATAACTTTATAGGTCAAATGGGACATTTCAAAGGCTCTCAACCAGAACATCTTGCTTCTTTGGAAGATTTTCTAACAAAAGCAAAGAAAAAGTGGAAGTGGAGAGGACATTTCAAGCCAAAAAGGTCCATGCTCTAACGGGCTGAGAGTCATTTGTTCTATACGCTCATCATACCCACTGTGAACCTTCTAGAGAAAAAATGAAGCCTCTTTGTTTCAAACAGTGGGCCATGAAGCATTTTGACTTTTTTTTCCAGTCAGATGACAACACTCTGAATTTCCAGAAGGTTTTTTTGACCCTAAAGTACATTTCTTCACAAGTAACCCATTTTTTCTTATAGAAGCAGAATGCACCCAAAATTAAAACACCTGATGTTCCAGTCTCAGTGTTTACAAATGTAATCATATGTGTGATATTCAGATTAAACATTTTATTTTGTGTTATGACTTTGGCCCTCTGAGGTAGCTTTGAGTCCAGAGGCCTAGGACTCTCCATCCTTTGAATGTTGACCTTAACTCTTCCATCTAAAAGGCAGAGCAAGAAAGGTACGTGTGGCCCCAACTTCTTCCTATGACTATGTCCAGTAACAGCAGCAAATTCCAGAGCCAAAGTAGCAGATGTGAGGCAGTTTTAGTAGAGTTTGGTTTTTTTTTTTTTTGACAAAACCTTTGTTTCTGCTGTACCTCTCTTGGTGCTTTTATAAGATCTCACAAAGACCTCTGGATTTTCCAAAATAATGTGTCCAGGATCCTGTTCTTTGGCTTTCAGTCTGCCATCAAAACTTGTGGTTTTATTTCTGTTATATTGACAGGAAAGAAATTTTAATACATTGTATTTACTTTATCTGCTTGTCTTTACAAATCACTCTGCAATCCCAGGGTTTGGTATGAGACAGAGAGAGAGAGAAAGAGCAAGAAGTAGTATTTATAGTAAAACATGGGTAGTCAATAGCATGTGGGAAAACAACTGAATCTGAAAATGGTCCCAAAGGTAATTTGCAAATCTGCTGAAATCCCGAACAAGCTTTGATTTAACCGAAGCTTGAAATGGCTTTTATTTACTGTCTATTGTGGAATAAATGACATCTCATAAACAGGCTTTATCCATTACCACAGAATGGCGATCACTGTGTTAGGGACATTTTATCCTCTTGATATAAAACAAGATATGCTATAGTGTGTTATTACAAATAGAAAAATCAATGCTGAGACACACACCTCTGAAATTTCATTTTTGCGGAACCCCATTTTCAAAAAATGTATTCTCTAATAAAAACGTCTCCATAACCAGGGGGATTTACAAAACACTGAGCAACAAAGAACAATAACAAACAATGAATAAAGTGGCTCCATCCTGAGTCTTTTTGCTGTACATTAGTCACACACTTGCATACATTTCTGAGCACTGAGCAAAGCTCCCACTAGGCAGGGAAGCAAACCAGCTGAATTACCTTCACTTTTAAGCGCTTTATGGAGAACACACACTGCATGCCAAGTTGTGCTGGAGAGGAAAACTTTGTGGTGAAAAGAGCCTGAGGCAGGGATGGAGCCATCCAAAGAAAGACTTCCCTTATTTTATCCAAAGTCTGGATCAAAAAGCTAGCTAAAAGTTGGGGTTTTTTGGCTGAAACTGGTGTTGGCAGTTACTTTTCATTCACAACAGGTCTGATATATTTGCCCCTATTCACTGTTCATTACTTAATGCTGATTCATCAGACTGTGTTTCTTTGATAAATTTTCACCTGAAAAATGCCCGAAAACAGATTTTTCTCCAGTCAGTCAGTTATGAATTTTTCAGTGTCCACTCCCACTGCACATAATTGACCCCCAAATGTGATACTGTAACTGGAGTCTGACTGGATGTCTGCAAGACTAAAATTACATCAAGTAGTGAATGGCAAATAACAAACAATGATTGCATTGATCTTTTTTTTTTTTCCTAATGCATGATTATTTGTCGCTGGAATTTATGATTCTTCTGAGATTTTGAGACTCATCAATCAAGTGAGTGAAACAGGGAGAGAGTCTTCCCCAATACCATTGTATATGAGCTGTAAATGATTGTGAAGTGACTTCCCTGAACACTCCTGAAAATGCAGATAAATTGCTTTTGAATTATTCAGTTGCCAGAAATCAAGACCAGATAGCCACCTTTGGTGGGTCAACAGTATCCCAGGGATGTGAAGCTGAGCAAGGAAAGAGGGCCCTCTACTCCTGCAGCAGCAGCAATCCCATGGAAACTCACATTTCCCACAGAAAGGGAAGAGTCATTGACAAACTCAACTGGCATTCCCACCCTTTCAAATCAAGGAACAGATACTTCCAAAAAGGGATTTCTGATGTTTTATATAGCCTGATCTGGACACTGCATCGGTATAATTTAGTTCACATAGATTGGTTTCTTATTTATTTCTAATACTCTCTGTCTAAAATTATCCCATGGCATTGATATCTGTGGATGAGCACATGCAATGAGTAGCTGTGTTTTCACAGACCCTGGAAAAGCAGATGTCAAAGACCAGATATACGACTCGCTCCTCCTCAGGCAGATAAGTGAATTTATTAGGATGACTTGCAAAGTACTGCGATCCTTAATGTAAGCAATCATGATGAGGTCACATTTACATTGAAAATGATCTCATAGCCCCTAGGGCTTGCCAGACAGCACTGGGAAATAATCCTTCCCTCTTGCTGTGAGAAATTGGGTTTTTGAGGCTGGGAAAGGCCCCTAAGATCACTGTCCCCCAGCACTGCCAAGGCCAGCACCCACCCACGTCCCCCAGTGCCACTGCTGGGGAAGCCACAACTGGGGAAGCCAAAACTGGGCGCTGCCTTGGGAAGCTTCATGGGCAGCTGGAATGGTGATTCTGCTCTGAGACAGAGCCTCCACAGAGATTTCAAGGGAAGGTGAAGAGATCTTTAGGCTTTTGTTCTGGGGCAGACAAAATTTGCTGAAGCCCAAGGCAGGCTGCAATTCCCTGTGGGAAGCATCACCTCTGAGAAGTGCATTCAAGTGGAGGTTTGCCTACTGCAGACACAAATAGGAGCGTGTGGGAATGCTCTCAGGATGCAATTAAGAACATTTCCTTGGACTAGAGAGATCCCTTCACTCAGTTTCTTGGTGCCCAGTGTCATGGTCTGGCCCTCCCTTGCCAAGAGTTAAAATGAGGACAACATTCTCAGTTACTTCAGTAAAACTATGATCTAGCTCCTAAAATTACATATTTGAAATATGAAAAAAATGGAAGAAAAATAAAGATATGAGATCAGCAGTGGCTTCTCAAAGTGTGGGGAATTACAGCTTTCCTGCCTTGTGGAAGAGGATGAGGTGTGAGGCTGAGGGTTGCAATAATAAAAATAAATAACATGCATTTGTTATAAATACTACAAATGCAATTTCTTGCCAGACCCTTACAAACAGCTACTTTGGTGCCGACTTGAAAGACTTTTTTGTTGTTATTTCTGCATTAAAAAACGTACAGTTGTCCATGGTTTGAGTTCCTCCAGTTCCCAGGACTGACCCACTGGCTGCGTTAGGGGCTGGTCAGTGATAAATGTTATTTGCACATGGACACCTCAAACCTCTGCATCTGTTCACAGCAATTCAGGTGATACAGTTGGTGTTTCAGGCACACAAAACCAAGACCACTTCATGTCACTAAAGTGATGGAAAGAACATGGAAAAATCTGATTTTTCCCTCGCCATTCCATTAGTTGAACATACCTGTCCCAGCACACACAGCCACAGGCAGTCAGCCCCATGAGAACTCCTGTAAAAGGAGTCCAAACCTTTATGGGATGCAGTATTGACACAGACCAGGACTTGATTAAGCTGATTTGACAGCCTGCACTGTTTAGCCATACAGATGTTTAGCCATATCCATGGTGATTCAGTGGACTAAACTCCTTTCACTGGCAGAATTACAGAGTCTGGTTCTCACCTTTCCTGCCATGTGGCTTAGAAGATGCTCATCCCTCTGTATGTATCTCCTTTTGGAGCTCCTTTCAGAGGGAATAGCCTCAAAGCAGGGTGGTATGGAGGGGAATGTCAGTCTGCTCTCTCAAGAGCAAGAGGAAACAGTCTTGAGTTGCATGAGGAAAGGTTTAGATTGGATATTAGGAGAGATTTCTTCACTGAAAGGGTGGTTGGGTGATGGAACAGGCTGCCCAGGAAGTCCCCATTCCTGGAAGGTTTAAAAGCCATGTGAATGTGGCACCTGGGGACATGGGGACATGGGTTAGTGGTGGCCTTGGCAGTGCTGGGGAATGGCTGGACTTGATCTCAGAAGGATTTTCCAACCTAAATGATTCTGTGCTTCTATGAAAAATGCTTTGGTTTGTGGGCTGATGGAGGAAACAAAAAAACTGTCTCATTGTCCTCATATCTGCCCTTGTTTTACCTCCTTTCAGTCTGGATTCCAAAGGCATTTTTTCCTATTTGATGCTCATGAACAATTTGGGACATGTTTTCACCCAGCAGTGACCCCTTGCCAGGACTGACCAGACCACAGTGAGTCCAAATGAGGTGCAGATCTGCAGATTGCATCTCTTGCTGGAGATCCTCATGCATATGGATCAGGCTGCCTCCTCAGGTGGGGGTGAGCTCTGCTCACACAGAGTATTTAAGGAGTGAATGCCTAATGGAAAACTTTGAAAGACAGTCTGCTTTTAGAAACAGTTCTGCTTGCACCTCCAATATACAATATTGCTCTTCATTTCTTCTCTATCAAAGAGGACATTTGCATGAAAATAGGATTGTTGTTTTTAAACATTCATCTGTTCTTGCTGCTTGTTGCTTGTTTGGAGACTTAATGCCAGTGGAGTCCCAGGACAGTTGTTATGTGGGAAATAAATGGGTCAGGGGTGGGAAGTGCAGGTCTGGAGGAACATAGTGGTGGGGTTTTTATTTTCCTGCCAGATTGTTCAGGAAATTTGTACTGAGGGAATGTATCAGAAGGAGACAAGGAAAGAGTCCAGAAAGTTTGAATTGTTTACCTTCTGGGGGTGCCTACACACAGGCATGATAACACACTGCATACAAAAATCCCTGTGGGTCCCAAAACCTTTCTCCAGTGGTGGCCAGAAACAACCCAATAGGGAAGGATATAAGGAAATGATAGGCATGTTGAGCTACTTATCCTACATTTTCTGCCTTCAACAGTTCATGGCTCAGGACTCTGAGGCAGAGCTGATGTCTGGCAGTAGGAACCTCACACAGGACCCACAAGGGATTTTTTCTTTCGTGGTTTTTTCCAATACCTTTGTGGACTGTAGGAAACAGTCTGCATCAAGGAGTTTCCCAGAGTTGTGTGGGATGTTGGGAACCACAGTGCAGGGTTGGGCAGAGAAGACAGCTCTTTTCTTTAACCAGTCTCCTTCTCCAAGAAGAGTCTTTATTAAAGGTATCAGACTTACCAAATACTGAAAGCAGACAAAAAGTCCATAGACAATACAAGTATCCAGTGTTAAAAGAAGACTGAAGTTACTCTGGCCTTGGAAAGATTATGGATTTGGCTTTGGTCTACACAGGGCAGAATCTAGTTCAAAATAAATTGAAGCAGCAAACTCAAGTCACCCCTTGTGTCAGTTTTGTGTTTAAACCTAGCAAAGGTTTTGAGCAATAAAAACTCTTTGTGGATCATACAGGACAGGTTTGCCTCCAGACATACAAAATCCTCACATTCTGACCCAACGAGGAAGAGTGAGCAGCAGCCAAGATACTGTTGTGGTCAAGGAATATATGCAGAATTTCTTGGCAATAAAGATGCTCAGGAAAGCAGCATTTAATTACAGACTATAAGCTCTCATCCTAGTATAGGAAAAGCCACTTGTGTGGAGGTCATATTTAGAATTTCCCTGTGAAACATCAAGTTTTTGGATTGCAAATTCAGACCTGACATGAGATGGCTTTGAGCTTTATTTATGACATACTGTTCACCTCAGTGCCTATGCACACTGCAGGAAAGTATTTGCTGCAAAATGTTGAGTTACTCCTCAGAAACAGGACATTAGGCTTCAGAGTTAACACTCATTTGAGATAACTGGTATGGGGGGTTGGAGAGGTGCAGTTTCCACACTGCTTCGTAGATGTAGCTACAGGTATTTTAGGATTTCTTTTCATGACCATGCACACATCAGATGACTCATTCAGGAGTGGAGGAATTAGGATGAAAGTGTTCTGTCCACTCTCCCAGCTAGCTGTGATCCAAATTGCAGCCAGAGCTCACAGAGGCACCTCCTGCAAATGTAATAATAATCAGAAGAGCATTGCTTCAGTACAATATTATGTGTTACATTGCAGTTATGGGTAAGTCAAGGGCAAAGCAGCTTTGCATTTTTGATAGTCCAGAAGGAAAGGGGACGAGTAGGAATGGGTGTCTGTCCTGTTACACACTCAAAACTCTTCATCCTACCCAGGGCACCATCTCATGGTGCACCTGAATGGGTATAAACAATAATTAACTGATGAAGTGCACTTACAACTTCCTTCAGAGAGCGCCTATGGCACGCTTAGTGTCCAGTCAGTTTTGTCAGGAAGAGAAATGGAAGGCATTTCGTTTCATCACTGGTTGCCTCAGCTGTCTCACCCCTAGTGCAGTGGCACAAGCGTCCTTCCCAGTGCCTGACTGCATGTTGCACAGCTCACTTTTTTAAAGCTGTTTACCACAGAAAAATGTTTAAGTAGGATTCAGATATCCCTCGGCAAAGAGAAAGAGGAAAGGAAAAGATGAAGGGAAAAAAAAAAAAAGGCCTTTCAAAATATAAAACAGAAGTTGCTGCAGGCAAAGATGCCTTTGAGCAGTCTCAAGCTAAGACTTTCCATTTCCATGTAAAAATGTCTGTCGAAAGGGCAGGCTACATTTACAATGAGCAAAGTTTTATAGCTTACACAGGCGTGAGCACCTGCTAGGAAGATGGGGAAAAGATTCAATTTACCTTTGGGTTGCAATGCTCAGATTCCCATTTAAAAGTCTAAGACCCCTGATTATTTATTGATGTCTTTCTCTTCATAGCTGTCTGCATCTTACTGGCTTGCAAGATGCAACAGTGTGGCCTAAAGGATTTTTTGAATTAAGTTCTTTCAAGTCATTTTTCCCCTTCAGGCATTTAGCCAATGATGCTGAAGTTTGAAAGGTCTCCTCTGTATTTGGAGGGGTGATATATTAGTATATTTATTAGCCAACAGTCAAATTAAGTGTGCCTGAGCTGTCCTTAAACACTAGGTTATGACTTGGTTGCTGAATTTTCTGCTTTATTTTATTTACAGGAGGAAGGGAAGGCGGTATCAGCGGGAGTGATGTTCTAAAGCAACCAACATTTTACAGTGAAAATGCTTCAAGTTCCCATAAGGCACTGGCAGACAAAATTTAACAGCAAAATCTCTATCCACATCTATCCACATTCCCTTCCCCTCTCTCAGAAAGCATAAAAGAGGCAGCTTGTACATTTTCTTTAACTTGCAGGAGGCAAGGAGACTTTTACTGAAGACATCTAGAAAGACATTACAAGGCACCTCTGGCAATGAAATGAGTATTTTCTTATTTCAGCAAGAAGAATAGAAACTATGGTTCTTCTTTTTTCACAATAATAAGAGTCACAGTAAAAGAAAAAAAAAAAAAAAAAAAAAAAACAGGCATTGCAATTAATTTTGATGCTTGTAGCACCCTGGAAAATGAAACCACTTGTGCTAGGTAAAAGCAGAGAAGCAAAGACGAACTCAAGGGGTAGTTTATTTGCTTAGTTTAGATTTCTGAGGAAGAAGAAAAAGCAGTAGTAAAGAGAATCTCACACAGGTATACTGATAGCAAGCATGTCTGCAGAGCAAGCACGTCTGCTCCACCTCCCAGTATCTACTGTCAGTTAACAAAGGTGATATTAACAACCCTAAATTACCAGAAACAGGGTTTCCAGAAAATGATACAGGTAGGCTGGACCCAGCTCAGCAATTTACCCAAGGGGAAAATCATTAAGGGATTGCATGCACCAAACTAGAACTTTTATTCAGCTAATTAAGCTTTTAAGGGGCTAGAAGAGAGCGGCATGGCCATGTCCAGCCATAAAACATGTTCATCCTCCAAGGGCAGAGGAAGAAGCCCTGGTGGCTGCCAGGAGCTGCTGAGGACCCACACTCAGCTGGAGATGGATCCTCATCCCTTTACCACTGCCCTTTCCTGGCATGCTGGGGACACGCTGGAACAAGAGAACAAGGCCTTCAGTGACCTTCAGGCAAGAGAAGAAATCCTCAGCCACAAAGCTCCAAAACTGAGTGGTGCAGGGGATCTGCACATTCTGAGCTCTGGCTGTGCCCAGCCCTCAGCAGCCAGGGCAGGACCAGCCCCATCTCGAAATGAGGAATGGGCTGGCCCTGTCAGCATTAATCACTGGGGCTCAAAGGGCTTTTTTTCCTGGAACTTGCCTCACCTAAATTTCTCTGCCCTGGGCTGCCTTAAATGCCCTTTTGTCAGTGGAAAGGGGAGCTCAGGGCATGACTCCGACCTGTCTTGGACACCCCGAGGGAGTGAATCACAGCCGTACCACGCCTGTCCTTCCCTGGACTAAAGATAATTTGTGGATAACAGCTCGGGTGCCTCGTGCTCCTGAAGTCCCAGCAGGACAGCAGTGAACCTCACCTGAGAGTGGCTGGACAGGGCTGTGAGCCAGTGCCTTGCAGGTGCACCTTCCCCCGTGCTAAGGCAAAACCTCTCCAGCTCTGCTCCATGCAATCTTTTTTTGGTGACAGCAAGCAGACCACAGAGGTTTTGATCAAGATTTAATGGAGATGTGCCTGGGTTTTCCATATGCAAAGACATCTCTGGAGTTGCAAGGCTTCAGATGAGTTCTCTGAGGGAGGGTTCTTGCTCAGCTGTGAGCACCCAGCATGTCTGGGGCTTCCTGAATCACAGAATCCCAGGATGGCGTGGGTTGGCAGGGACCTGAAGTTCATCTCACCCAACCCCTGCCACAGGCACCTTCCACTAAACCAGGCTGCTCAGAGCTCCATCCAGCCTGGCCTTGGACATGGACACTCTTGACAGGGATTGAATATTGCTGCCAAAGCTGACAAACAGCACTCCAGGACAGGATATTTACGACACAGATTGTGAAATTAAGTAACTGTCCAATCCATTTATCAGCACGCTCACAATCACAAAATAAGTGAAGAAATAATAGTTATTGCAGTGAAATTGATTCACACCCTTATGGTAAGTCACAAACCAGGAAAGGTGGCAGATTACTGTTGCAATTTGTTACTTGGTGAAAATGGGAATTTCTGGGAGGGGATTGGTGTCTTACAGAGAGCTCATGGGACTCAGGGGGAGGCAGAGATGTAGGGCAGGAAGTTTACCCTGGTGATCTGCTCTGCTCTCTGGACCACAGAGATCCAGACATGGAATTCTGGTCACAAGGACTTTGGAGCCCAAGGACTTTGGAGCAGCTGTCCCAGTGGCACCAGGAGAGGCAGATGTGCCACATGCTTGAATCTGTGTTTGCAGGAGTGATTTTCAAAGGAGGTTTCCATGCGCATGATGGATCCCAGGCCCCTCCAATGCCACTTGGCTCCTTTCTTCCCTGGGTGGGAGTTAATAGGTACCTGCACTAATAAAATGACCTTTATATGGGGTTTAGTTTCATTTCTCATAAACCACCATGAGAGCAAAACCCAGAGGAACTGTTCAGAGAAGAGTGACTACAGGTAGAAAAATGAAACAAGTACCATTACATGTAGTACACTAAACCCAGGTAATTAGTAAAATGATGTCATGGATGCTCAGTTATTAATAGTGCGCACACAACTTGGGTTGTTCTCCTACAGATCATTCCAAAGAGGTGTTCACAATCTCAGCTGAGTCTGAATGTCCTTCTATTCCTTGTAAGACATTTATATTGCAGATATGCCTGTATCTAAACACACATTTCACTTCAAAATAGGTCCCAGAGCCGACTGTAAAGACCTCATCTTTATGTATACATAAAAACCACATTAATGCATCTCAGTTATGAGAAGTTCATATCATAAAAGTGGGCTCTGAAAACAAATGAAGCCCCCATCTGATTTGAAGAATGCATATATGTCAGGGGTTTATGGAAGACATCCCCAGTGCATTTCTGAAGCACAGACTTAACTATTGACTGCATGAAATAGTTTGTGGTCGGGGATATTTTTGGCAGGTATTTTTCCTGGATGACTTCTTACTCCTTTTTAAAATCCAGCTGTGCCAAGCAGGAGAAATGAGGAAAATCTGGTGTTGGAGAGTGTGTGATTCAGCTGGATTTTGGCTGCATTGTTTTCTCTGAATGAAAGCACCAGGTTTATTCACCAGGTTAAAAACCCTTGAACGGTTCCATTTTCCTGCCCTCATGATCATTGCTATTGATTACTGTGTGTTCTTGAATCTATTTTGTACAGCCCTTGTTTAATATTTAAGAGACATAAGGAGCAGCATGTTGTAATATTTAAGAGGTTAACTTATTGCAGAGAGATAAAGAAAAGGCATGGCTCCAAATGAGGTGGAAATTTGGTCCATTTTATTGATGTGCTGCAATATACATTTAGGGATATACACTGCACTGTAGTATAGATCCTTTACAAGAAAAAAAAACCATGGTAAAATATTGGTTATATGTGAGGCCTTTTATCTTTACAGAGGCAGTGCCAAGGGGCTCAGCACCTGCCTGAGAGTGTGGTGGCCATCACACCATGTATGTCAGGCCGTGTGCTCCTCTGTGAGCGTTACAGACACGTCCTGCTCCACCACAGGCACCACGTTTCTCATGGTCCTGTGTCTGACTCGGGGTCTGGGGTGAAAGATTAGCAGAAAGCTGGCTTGACAGCAAATAACCTGTCCTGCTTCGGTAGTGGCTGTAAAACAGTTTGTTTTGCACCATCCTAACCTGCATCTGCAGGTCAGAACACCACATCTGCCAACAGGTACTTTTATTTCACATGGCTACAAAAGATTTGCATACCTTCAGGAGAAGAATTATTTTGATGTTCAGAATAGCAGAATTTTTTCCGTGTTAATTCAGGGTCCATAAATGTGATTCTTTGCAAGGCTTGGGCATAGAAACATAGAATCACAGAATGGTTTGAGTTGGAAGGGACCTTGTCTTGTTCCTCCCTCCCTGCCACGGACAGCATTTTATTCTAACACCAAGAATTTTGTTTTATTTAGGCATTGCTAAAGCAGCAGTCCTGAAACCTGCCCAAATGCTCCGCAGAAAAAGAGTGAAAAGGTTTTTTAGGGCTTGTAAGTTCTGACTTGAGGAGAAGCAATTATCATTTACAACAGGAAATTAAAAAAAGATCCTACCCAGAGAAGATAAGGCAGAAATAATACAGAATAATAACACAGAATAATCTACAAAGTCTGTAGATGCTCCAAGGTCCATAAGTTGTCTCAGAGTGATTTTTTGGTTCAAAGGCTAGGATGATTTAAACTCATAAAATCACAGAATTGTTTGGGTTGGAAAGGACACCTTCCACTGTCCCAGGCTGCTCCAAGCCCTGTCCAGCCTGGCCTTGGACACTGCCAGGGATCCAGGGGCAGCCACAGCTGCTCTGGGCACCCTGGGCCAGGGCCTGCCCACCCTGCCAGCCAGCAATTCCTCATTCCCAATATCCCATCTGTCCCTGCCCTCTGGCCCTGGGAAGCCATTCCCTGGCTGCTGTCCCTCCCTGCCTTGTGCCCAGTCCCTGTGCAGCTCTCCTGGAGCCCCTTGAGGCCCTGGCAGGGGCTCTGAGGTGTCCCTGGAGCCTTCTCTTGTGCAGGTGAGCAGCCCCAGCTGTGCCAGGCTGGCTCCAGAGCACAGGGGCTCCAGCCCTGGCAGCATCTCCGTGCCCTCCTCTGCACTGGCTCCAGCAGCTCCAGGTCCTTGTGCTGTTGGAGCCAGGGCTGGGGCAGCTCTGCAGGTGGGGTCTCACCTGAGCCCAGGGGCACAGGGGCAGAATCCCCCCTGCCCTGCAGCCCACGCTGGGACCAGCCCAGGGCAGGGGGGTTCAGGGAACCAGATACTTGTTGAGCTTCTTTTCCACCAGAATCCTCAAGGCATGGGAGAAGCCAATTTGATGTATCAGCTGGTGTCTACATGCCTACAGCATCTGCTTGTGTATAGAAATGTTTAGTACACTGGCAAATGGCCCTTGACATTTTCAGCATATTTTAGATGCAGTGGGGTTTAGCTGCCCCTCTGTGGGCTGTTCATGCCCTCTATCACTAGAGTGGGGGAGCTGGCTGATACATTTATTCATGTTACTCCTTGGGAATTTAGGGAAAGCAATGACTGTCATTTGACAGAAAAGGAGCCAAGTAGCTTGACGACAGATTTTAAATGGTATTTAAGAGAATTGCTTAGTTTTCCATTGAACTCAGAGGTAATTAGGCACCTCAGATTTAAGAAATCTGGTCCTTGGTGGCTTGAGTGAGGTCTGCTTTAATACTGGGTACTAAACTTCTATTTCCCAAGGATAAAGCAGGTGTTTCAACCATGGGATGGCTGTTCCATTCCTTAACTGTATTGTGTAGGTATATATGACAGATTTTAATGAGATTTTGTCCCTTTTGGGACTGGAGTATGTTAAACATCAGTAGAAATAAGCAGGTGTCCTGTTCCAGTGCCTGGTACTGGGCACTAACTTTCACAACAGGTCAATAAACTCTTTTTACCTCAAATATTTCCTAGCAAAACTTTGAAGGACTCACAGGTTGCTGTGGAGTGATGTCAGGTAATTAGTATGAGATTAAGGGTAATGAATGCCCAACTGTAGTCAAGTTTATACTATGAAATTGTCTTGCTTAGGTTGAGAATGGTAAAATTATCAGGAACAGAAATAAAAAAGTTGTGTCATTTTCTGGAGGCTGCAGTGAGCCAAGTATCTTCACAACAGCTCTTGTAAGGAAGGTTGTAAGGAAGGTCCTGTGGGTTGGTATAAAGTTGTACACCATGGGGTGCATCAAATCCTGGGGAAAATGGCAGAGAAGAATAAATCTGTGTAGAGATTTTTCACCTAGGGGTCTGTACTGGGGGGGGAAGTTTGCAGCTGTGGTGGCAGCCAGCAGTGCCTGGTCCCTACAGTGGGTGTTGGTTGGAGCTGTTGGGTGCAGCTGAAGAAGGAGGAGGCCCTGGAGGGACCTCACCACACCTCAGGTCACCATCCATCCTTACACTCAGCTCCCAGGGATGTTGCACAATCCCAGGCAAGGAGTGGCAGGTGGCAAATCACTCTAACTTTTATTTTCAAGCCCCCAAACCACCTCCTCCTCCTCTTCGTCAGGCAAATCACCACAGCTCACTCAGAGAGAGGAGGGTGCAGTCAGATCTGTCATCCAGGGACTGCTGGTGTCCCACAGGAGCAGGAGGGGGGTGCAGTTAAGCCAGAGCAGTGCCTGGTGAGTTATAACCACTCCTGGTGGCTGCAGGATCGCTTGTGAGACAGAAAGTCCAAATCTGACGAAATGCTCTTGTGCCACACCTTCCTTCCACGGGTGATGCCAGGCAGGACCACGGCAGCTGCTGAGGTGATGTGCTGAAGTATCCGTGGTGAGTGTGGGGTGGTGCAAATGCTCTGCTTTTCTGGGCTCAACCCACACAACCCAGGCCAGCAGAGATTTCCAGCCACTTCTCTCCAGTCAATCCCCAACATGGGTTGTGCCATTCCCACTCCTAGGCAAGGCTAGGGGTAGGTTTGGTGTCTAGGGTTGTTTCCTCCCTCTTCCACAGATGAAAAAAAAAAACACATCTGGAGCACTTTAATGAAACAGTTTGTCCTTATTAAGTTGAAAATAGAAATGCACCTTTCCCCCATTGGAGACGTAACCGGAATGGCACAAGGCTGTGGAGTTTTATTATCTTGGTCTCAGCTTAAAATACTAAGAGGCGCTTCTTTAAGAAAGTTTAAGAGAAGTTCTATAAACCATGTCTATATATAATCCCTTTTGTAAGCATCTAGGAAACTGCAGGACGGAAAGGTTGCCTGCCAGACCTCAGAAAGCAAATACTAATTCAGCAGTCTAGTCACTCTGTCAAACATTTAGTGTATCAGGGTTGATTGTTCCCTGGTAGGTATAGCTCTGGTATATCCGCCAGGCCTTTTGTCATGTTAACTGCAACCGATCAATGGATTGAGGTCAGGACTTCTGATGTAGGTGCAAGCTTAGAGGGAAAAAAGTCTCAAAGATTCATTTTTTCTCGTCTGGTAGCACTCCGGTCACTTATTTTTTCTCAGTTAGCCTCTGCTGCTCTAAAGTGGATATTGATCAGTGCTTTAATGCAAACCTGTCAAATTAATTTTGCAGAGCTGGGATATGACTGGCCTAAAATTGCTTCTGCATCTGTTCTCTGCAGCAAGCCTATGAATTTTAATCATGACCAGAATGGGCTGTTGGCTTTTTTTGTTAGAAACTTGAATAGGAAAGGTTTAAACTGTAAATGCCATGAAATGATGCTGTTTTGTTCTTTTCAGAAACTCATGTGGCTGAGGTCAAAGAAATTATTATGTCTGTGCATTCTTGTCAGATGCTCGGGGAGCTGTGCAGGGTTTTCTTCTTTTGCAAAGCAAAGCAAAGGTATGTAGTGAGCTTGTTAAACATTCCCAGGCCAATGAGGGAACAGCAGGCTCGGTGTCTCCTGCAATGCCAGATACATTAGTATTAATGTACAATTTCCTCTCCAGCCCCCACTCTATGATCTGATTATTCCTGATAACTTTATCTCACAGGATGGAGAGGGAGACAAACTGGGAGAACAGCATCTATTTCTTCAGTGCAAATTAAAAAAAAAAAAAAAAATTCAGAGCATCCCACACACTAGCATAAGGTGAGCGTGGCTGTCCCTGGAGTAGCAATCTTATGGACTGGGGGAGGAAATGGAGATGGTTACAGAAGTTTTTCTTCATCGTGCAAAATAGGAGATTCTTCTTCCCTTCATCAATTGAGACAGAGTGTACAGGGCTCTGTTGTGATGTCAACGTCATGCAAAGTAAATAATGAATTTTAAGCTATGTTCTGCACAGGCGAGACTTGTTCGTAGGAAAAAAAAAAAAAGGCATGTCAACTTTAATCTGCTCTAGAAAACCTGCAGTCAGGCAGGACTCATCCTTCACAGCCCAAACAGTGACATTGACCATAGCAGTTTGATTTTGTGCTGGCTCTTTCTCCAGGTGATTCGAAAGCATTCAGAGTATTAATTATTAAGTGCTGCTTGATCCCTGAGAGGCGGTGGAGAATTTGAAACCGATTTTGGCACTGAAAAAGCTGACACTTGAGGTGGGAGTTGGAGCAAGCCCACTTCCTGTGGTGCTGGAGCAGCCTGGGAGCACTCCCAAGGGCAGGTCCCGTGTCTGAGCTGAAGGAATAGCATCAGCTGGCTCATGTCTGAGACCTTACACCTCTCCAGCTATTTCAGAAGAAAATTTATAACTACTGCCAGCAGTGTCAGCCAACAAAAAGATCTATGCTTTTCCCTGGTGAAATAACTGGCAAAACCTGTATTAGCTACAGCGGTGCAGAACTAGAGTGAAAGGGCTGGTCTGGGAAACTCCTGGCTTGATCTCCTGCTCCATCCAGCTGCTCCCTGGTGTCCACCAGTACCTGGAACCTTGCAGCTTGTAAGGGTTTGATGGTGGCCAGCTCCTCCATCGATGCAGTTCTCAGGAAGGATGGTTGTGTGAAAGCTTTCAGCTGTTGGGGACAATTCTTCTGTCAGTCCTGTGCCTTTATATTTTGTGTAAGGAAATCACTGTGCTTTATCTGCACCTTGGCAACACTCCAGAGCTCCAGCCAGGCCCAGGGCTCAAACACAGACCTCTGGAGGGCAAGGGTGTTGGTGGGAAAAGGGAAAGACCTTTGGCACGTCCATCTGAAAGTATTTATGGACAGTCTGCAGGAGTGTGTCCTGGCAGATGAGCACAGTGGGAAATGAACCAGCCACCAAAGCCATGCCATTTTTGGTGTCCAGGAGATATTTCCTCGTATTGGCTGGCATGTCTCTGCAATTCTTTGCAGGTGACCATGGGACATTCCTGGGGTCTGAAGGTGGTGATTGTGACTAGCTGAGTCACAACCAGGTTTCACCTATAGAGATCTTCCTCCTCTCCTACCTCTGGGTCACAGACAGGAAACCAAGACCTTTGCTGCTGCCCAACACACTTGGAACCAAAACTGTAGGTGAGTTGGGTAGGCAGTCCGTCAGGGAAGACAAGGAGAATTGTCTCCTTTGTTGTTATTAAAGGAATTAATAGTACCACTAATTCTGCATAAGAGGATATTCCATTTCAGACTAAATGCAATTAGGTTTGAATGGTGCCTATTTTAATATTAACTCCACAAGAACAAAACAAGGAGTTCATGTGCACTAATTTATAAAAGAGGTTTTTTCTTGCTATTTGTCGTTGTGAGGGTGGTGAGGCTCTGGCACAGGTTCCCCAGAGCAGCTGTGGCTGTCCCTGGATCCCTGGCAGTGTCCAAGGCCAGGCTGGATGGGGCTTGGAGCACCCTGGGATAGTGGAAGGTGTCCCTGCCCATGGCAGGGGTAGAAATGGAAAGGGCTTTAAGGTCCTTTCCAACCCAAACCATCTTGTGGTTCTATGAGTCTCTGCTGGAACTTTAGCTGTGACAACACCAGTGCTGCTTCTCAGCATGCATGTGACTCACAGAAACACCTAAATGTTGCCTAAGCTTTGACTTAAATCTAGTTTGGAAGTCCCCAGAGGTGAGCCCTCACTAAGGCACAGAGAGGAAAAGGTGGATGGGAGATGCTCGGGGTCTCTGGCAACTCAATCTCACTGGGCAGTCTGTGGGGAAAACCAGCTGCTTTGAATGGTGCAAACAGCTTTTTGTACATCAAAGGGGGAGATTAAAGGCTGTGATGGTGCTCTGGCTCCTGCAATGTCAGTGGTAAATTTCCCACGAGCTTCCCAGGTGGTAAGATTTCGACCCCAGCCTGCAACTTGTTAAAACTAGAGGCCGTGACTCACTGTCCATCTTATGTCTTCCCTGTCTGTTTCACAAAATTTGAACAAATAATAGGCTTAGGGTTGTTGGCTGCTGCAAATGTCAGAGAAACTTCTATTCAGGTCAAACCCAAGGAAATTTTTTCCTAAGTGTTTTGGTTAAATGCAAGACAATAAAAGTTTTAGGTCAAGACAAGACAGAATATTTGAGTCAGCTCAAAATGACTTGTTTATTTCAGAAGATATTTAATGTCTATGAAGTCTTCAGGGTTTTCTTAAGAGACTAAAAATGTGTTTTTAGAATGAAAAATGAAAAATGAAATAGCTTTTCCAAATAGATTGTTTGGGCTATTTTTTATTTTGTCTCTACGTGTGGTGCAGTTTTTTCCTGACATCATGAATAATTTTGGACCTTTCAGTAAAATTATTTTTTGTCAACTATGTCTACTCCAGCTATAGATTTGACTTATTTCCAAGCAACAAAGGTTCATTTTTTCAGTCCTGGAAGATGAAACTTTGTTCTCCTGGCAGCTTCAGCAAGAGAAGACTTTAAAAAGGCAGTTGGTGGAAATTGCTTAACTTTTTTTGTTTGTTTGTTTGATCTCAAAGGAGTCTGTTGGGATTTACTCTAACAAAGCATTTGACAGTCTACATTTCTTTTGGGAAACAAATTTGCAATTCTATAATACATGTTTTTTTAAAGTCCTCTGCCCTTGGCTTCTATCTTCATCTTCCACATTTGCAGACCTCTGTGGGTTTCTACTGTTGGGTTACACACTGACCCTTGAAAATTCCCTGTTGCTTGAGTCAAACATCACACATGCAGAGCCTGAGCACTTTGGTACTATCAGTGCAGTTATCTGAAGTCACAGAAGCAGGGAGCCTTTCCCCAAGGTGACAGATGCCAGAAGTGATTTGACCACCCACAGGTGCCAGGCTACTCCAGAGGAGAGAAGGGTTGTGTTGGAGAGAGAAATAGAGTAGATAGAAGATGTCACTGTGAGCCTTCAAAACTGATCCTAAAGTACCGGGGTTGAGGGACGTCACCAAAGACAACCTTATTTTTCTGCTTTAAAGCCATTGCCTTTTGCAGTAGGATAGGAAAGATGTTAGAGAAGCAGATGCTGCTTCCCAGCCAGAAGTGACTTTCTTGTGGCTGGAGGAGACTTTAGGAGAAACCGCAAATTGTTTCTTCAGTAAGAGCCCTGCTCTGTTCCGTAGACAAAAAGAAGGATGTGTGAAGGTCTCTGCAAGCAAGCACAAAGTTGGCCATTGCCCTTCAAACCCCAGTGATTCCACCTAGTCACAGCCCTCCAAAACGCAGCAGAGCCCAGGCGCGGCTCGCGCCGCTCCCTCGCTGGCGTGCTGCATCCACGGTGGCACTGATGGATTTGGCTTCTTAGGGGCCAGATCCACCTATTAATTGGCATTGGGGTGGCATTGTAGGCTGTCAGCAGCCCCAGCGACCAGCTGGAAGGATATAATTGTATTGTAAACGCCAGGCGTGAGGTGATGGATACGCGCGTCTCCGCGGTCTGACTGCTGCGATGTGCGGGGCAAGGCATCCTCTAATTCGCCACCAAGAGGGTCTCTTGCACTGAACAGCCTCTCTTAAATCAAAGTGTTCAATCCTGCTGAAGGTGGGTGCAGGGAGGGGAGAGCTGGAGGAAACAAAGTAAGACAATAAAAAAAAGAAAATCAATAGTGCTTCCCTATAAAAGGGACCGAGCTTTGCAGAATTTGCTTCCACTTGACGCCAGAGGTGCCAATTTGGCAAATTCATTTAAGGCCAGATTGAAAGCTCAGCTGATAGTCAGGGTCTGGGGACTGCAGCAGCGTGCATTTGTGGAGCTTTGGTGGTTATTGCATGTAGAGCACTTTGAAGCATGTGCACTGTGAGCGCCACAAACGGTGGCTCCAGCTCCCGCCTTGTGTCACAGGGCTTGGCACCCTCCTGCCATGTCCCCTCTCATGCAGGGGATTGCTGGCCATGCCACATGCACAGCCATGCTCCTGCTGATCTTGATTTCTCCACACCCAAAGACCTGTGTTGGCCCATGCTCTGCAACTCATCCTTTTGGAAAGAGCTGGGTGGTGACCACACTGCCTCTGGCGCCCAGGAGCAGCTCCATGGGATGGTCTGTGTGCTCTTGGAGCTCCTGCAAGCCCTGCCCGGGTGGTGGTTTACCAAAGAGGGTCACAAAGAGAGCCCTGGCCAGGCCATGGTGGGTTTTCAGTCACTAGCCCCCAGTAACAGCTTTGTCTGCTGGGGAAGGCATGGATGTCAGGGGACACAGGGACCCATCAATCCCACAACACATTCAGGCTCTCTGCATTTCGTGTCCTCTAAAGCAAAGCTACTGAAGGTCTAAGGCCATGTGAGGTCAGATCTGTGGGCATGAACTTCCATGGCCCTGCACAGGGCAGAGGGTGTGTGAAAAGTTACCAAATCACTATGGTTTTGTTTAACTTGAGGAGACTATTTGCAATGTATAGTTTTGCTATCAACAATTTCCACAAAAACTTTTTTTAAAAAATCAATTTTTTGTGTAATTTTAACAATGTTACTCAACTCAAAATTTTCATTCATGGGTATTTAAAGCTAGGGCTCTAGAAACCTTTTCTGAAAGAAAATGGTCTGGTGGGCGCTTTTGGATCCTTGTGCGTCCCTTCTAACTCAGGATATTCTGTGATTCTAACCCTTTCCTTTCAAGTCAAAAATTCCCTCTAGTGCACAAGGCATCCTCCTTACTCAGCCATGAATTTGCAGCTTCAGGCTTTCCCACAAGACCAGATCTTCTCCAGTGGCACATCAGAGGTGTGTGCGACCGCCCCACACTGAACTATTAGTCCTTCTGTTTTCACAGCATCTGTATGAGAGATTATTCAGGAAGTTCGTTAAATATTCAGGATCTTCCAGTTCTTTCTTTCTTCATAAATGAAAAAAAAAAAAAAAAAAAAAAGAAGCTATTAATTACTAAGTTGAATAGGAAGAGGAGATTGCTCTTTGAATGTACCTGTCAGATGCCACAAGAAGAGGAGTTTCAGGATCATGCAGAGCCAGCCAGCACAGGTCAAGTCAGAGTTCAAAGCCACTGTGTGGATCCTGGTAGCAGCAGGTGCTTATTGTGGTCTGGTATCAGGTGCACTCATAGTCATGGTATTAATGTGGTGCTGGTCTATGACCCATCATTATACAGCTAATGACCCTGCTGCAGAATGGGATTTCTTCTTTGTGACCTGGGGAAAATGGAGGAAAGTCGTGAAGAATTCCTAAGTTGTTTTTTTTTTTCTAGGAAAATACAGCATTTTTAATAAAGCTTCTTCTTGCGGCCCTGCTGGGAAGAAGCTGAAGAGTTTTTAATCTCCTCAGAAGAAGACAGAAGAATTTTCAGTATTCTCAGCTGTGCTTTCCCACAGGATTTTCAAATGCTGATCAAGAAACCCCAGAAATCTCATTATTGCTGCCAAAAGAAGATTCAAAGATTAAAAAAGGCTAGGATTTGGCTTTCATAGAACTTAGAATTTCATACAATTATTTTGGTTGGAAAAGACCTTTAAGACAGAGTCCAGCCATTCCCCCAGAACCACCAAGGCCACCACAAGCCCCTGTCCCCAAGTGCCACATCCTCATGGCTTCTAAACTCTTCCAGGGACGGGGACTCCAACACTTCCCTGGGCAGCTGGGGTCATGTTCAGATCACACAGGTACTTTCCTGTCTAAGGAGAGAAATTCTTTGAGGGGTTTCACCTCTCAGGTTGTGTGTGTATAAAAAAAGAAACCAAGCCTCGAGCACAGATTGTTTATTTACACTTCTTAAATGCAGTGGAAGTCCTTAAGAGTAGGAAACCCCTCCCCGAGACGGGGACTGTCTGCCCTAAGGTGTGCAGAGCCCAGGAAAACACCAAAGGTAGGTTTGGAGAGGAGTCTGCAGACCCCAGATCTCCAGCACAGTATTAGAGGGAAATTCTGTCTGGGACGTGATGGGGAGCACGTGGGGTTGGGATTTGTTAAGGTCTGGGATGCATGATTGATGTTTGCCCTGCACAGTTTGGTGTCTCCCCAAAATCCTCTTCCTCCTGCACTAGGGCTTTTGACTATGGGGATGGAAGACTCAGCAGGAAGGCAAGAGACAGCTTAAATCTGCTCTCTGAAATCCTGAAATCACACAGAAAATCTCTTTTAGTCTTGAAGACAAAGCCACCTTCCTCAGGATATTCACTGCAGAGATGGTGTTTAACCAGTGGCAGATGGGTGTAGCCTTGGATGTAAATATCCCTGGGTCTGCGAAGGGGAGGCTTAGGGGCAAATGACCACCTTAGTAACAGGCAAAATCTCTGGCAGGCCTGGAAAGAGTCCACTTTGGCTGCTGTGGCTTGGTTGCTGTGATGTTGAGACTGAATCTCAATTTGACCTCCTGAAATTGAATATTCACTTCAGCCTAGATTTGCAAAGCTGTTTGTTAATGCGCACATACAGGGCTGTTTTCTCCAGGGTTTTAAAGAAAAAACTCATTTCAATGTAAAATTCACAGGATCAAATTGAAATTTATTTTCAGAAGGTTAACATTACTGATTTTCAGGCTCAGACAATCACTTCCATGTCAGATTGTAATTACACCGTTTTGTGCATCAGCTGCATGCATGGTATGGGGGGAAAAAAAAAAGTAAGATAATGCAGTTTCTTTCAGCTACAGAAAGAACCTTTGTACTGTCCTTCCCTTGAAATCCCCCACACTGAAAGGAAAAAAGTGATTTATTTCAATCAGTCTGACAGTATGAGCTAACACATTAATTGCATAAAGACATTTCTCTTGCCCAAAGTTTTGTTTGATTTTTACTTGCGATTGTCTGCTAGGTGTCTGCATGGCATTTTCTTTTCCCTGCAGCAGTTTTCACTGCCATAAAAATCTTGCTTCTGTTAAATAGCAACATTAAAATATTGTAGCGCTGACCTTAATGGTTTACAACATTCAGCTAAGGAGCTCAAGTCTCTAAAACAAGAGTAAAGCACACAGTAAAAATTTATCTAAGGAGAATTAAAGCCTCAGAAGATTGAGAACCGTGGTGCAATTTCAACCCTTTTTGTACCTCCATGGTTTCCACCGCGGGTGTGGGTGGGAGAATTGCAGGAGCCCAGCATGGTGATGTAGGACTGAGGTGGGCAAGGATTTGGGCCCAGGTATCCCATCCCTGGCGGAGGGCAGCAGGGTTGGAAGTGTGAGCTGATTTCAGGTGGAGGAGCATCCCTGCCCTTGTGTGAAGAGCTGAGCTCAAAACATCCCCGAACCAGAAAGGGGCAATTCTTTCTGCTTGCCTTGTCCTGGCCTACAAGGCTATGCAAGATGAAAATGGAGAACTAAATATCATAGCTTTAATGTTATTTAATATTTTATTAGGTTAAATGGACACACATTGTGTACTTTGTAAAATACCCAGCAGGAGACTAGCTATTTCTGTATAGCATTTAAAGGATAGTATAGCAAGGCGTCCATCAAAATTTTGCTGCAAGATATTCCCAGTAATTAACAAGTTTGTTTCTTTGGGGTTTTTTTGGGGTTTGTTTGTTTGTTTGTTTGTTTGTTCGGGGTTTTTGTTTGGTTTGGGGTTTTTTGTTGGTTTTTTTTTGTTTTGTTTCTTGTTGGTTTTTTTTTTTTCAAGGAGACCCAGATATAGGAAAACAGTTTGTCATTGAATTGTACTGACATTTTTGTTTCAGAGACCCCCAAAAAGATGCTCACCCACCTGTTCCCCCCCAAATCTGGCCGGAGACTCTGTTCTGCCACCTGGAGCAATTTATGAAGCCTTGGGATGATCATCTAATCCAATCCCCTGCCATGGGCAGAGGCACCTTCCACCATCCCAGGTTGCTCCAAGCCCTTCCCACCTGGTCTTGAACCCTTCCAGGGATCCAAGGGCAGCCACAGTTCCCAGAATCATTTAGGAAAATCATGATAATATTTTCTGTAAATTCAAAAGGAGGGGATCCACAATCCTGTGAACTATTCAGTTTGGCCCAATTGGCATTGGGAATACCTGCAGGAACCTGGAGGGTCTTGGAAAAAGAAAAGCAGGAGTGTAGAATGTGACCTCTCTTCACAAGGCCTCATTTTAATGTTAGCACAGCCGGTTCCGGAGTCAACAAGAGCTAATTCTTCCCTCCAACAAAATAACCTTAAGAGCTGTAATTTTCATCAAGTAGCAGGGAATCATCATTGTCACACAGACTGATTCTGGTCCTTCAGGTTCTGCAGCAGCCAAGCATCAAAAAAGCTCAGCTAAGCTTGATCCCAGGACAGCTCAGTTAACAGGACTCTTCCTAGTGGACCCACAGTGCTTGAGCAAGGACATGTAATCATAACCCCAACCCAACTCCCACTGAAAATGATGGAAAAATGTTTCAGGTGGGCTTCTCATCTCCTCCATGAAGTGTTTCACAATGTGGCAATGGTGACCAGTGCTGCTTCCCTTAGCTGTAGCACCTTTAAAGAGCAGCCTGTAATTCATGATGAGAAAACAACAATCATATTGCTTCACACAGAAAGATAAAAGCCTTCCTTTGCAGCAATGAAACTCAGATGTCTTGAGCAATGTGTGTAGCTTAAGGGGTTTTTTTTGACAGTGCAATATTGTATATAATAACAATTACCAATGACCTCTATTAGGTTGTCCAGTCTCATTAAGGCCAATGCATTTGGTACCTGCCACTGCCAATTTGCCTCAACAGAGGTTTTATTCAGTGGATATGATAGAGCTGTAAAGCAATCTTTTTTCATTTAAATAGTTTAATTGAGGAATGCTATCAGATGTTTCAAAATTTAATGCATACAACAATTTGCTTCTCCTATCTCTTTTCAGAGTTTAGTTTGGAGAAAATGACATCTGATTCTTATAGAAAGAAGGCAATTACATTTTGGAGCCTGCCTGCCCGTATTGCATATGTTTTTAAACATAAAAAGAAATTCTTAATATGTAATTGTCAGGTAATAAAAAGGAAAATATTTTACTTTGCATTTATGAAGTAATTTTTCAAAAGCATAAGGGAATTGCATGTTAACGTTTTTCGTTTATTACCACACTCCTAATGCTGCACTGTTTTTACAAGTTTAGATTAAGAAAAAAAAAGGCAGATCTGATGCTTGTGTATTAGTATGGTAATACCCTATAAAGTAATTAGGACAGAGGAAACTGCAAAGGTTTGTCAGTTCCAATAAGCCTACACCCACTCTGGGGCATCACAGGAACCCACTGGGATTTTCTCCACCAAATTTTATGGGCCCCAACTCTTAACTTAATCGTCCGAGGAACTTCAGTCCTGGCTTATCCATTTTGTAAACTGTTTTCTCCACAATTTCTCCTTCTTCACCTGGATTATAAACCTTGAAGACACACACAAGTGCCATGAAACCTGTTTTCCCTTTTGCGGGGGAATGATGGAATCATAGATTCGTTGAATATCTTGGGCTGGTAGGAACTTCCAAAGGTCATCTAGTTCCAACCTTCCTGCAAAGGGCAAGGACATCTTCAACTCGACCACATTGCTCAGAGCCTCCTCCAGCCTGAATTTTTCTAGGTATGGGATAGGCACAACACCTCTGGGCAACCTGTGCCAGTGTTTCACCACCCTCATTATAAAACACTTCTTCCTTATATCTTATGGAAATCAACCCTCTCTTAGAACGAAACCATCACCCCTCCTCCTGCCACAGCAGGACAGGGCAGAGCTGTGCCTCTGTCACTGCATGGAGGTGGGCACTGGAGTGATACCCCAAAAAGGTTCACTCTCCTCTGACGTGGGCCTTTTCCATCTCTGGCTTCAAACTGGACTGTGTGATCCAACACGCTACAGCAGATACTCTAGGCTGATCAGTGAAAAAAGGTGATTTTTTGTTTCAGAAATTAGCCTCAAAAACCCTACGCTGCGGCACCAGGAACCCTGAGCTGTAAGTAAAACTCTGCAGAGCCTTCCTCTCATTTGTTTGTTGTACTTTCATTTTATAGAGCTGACCTTGCTTCTCTTGCTCTCCACAATGCCAGTAAATACCACTCAGCTGTCTTAAAGAAAATCACATGTGTATGAAGGGCTGGATTGCCGTTCTATTAAATACTCACCTATATTTATATTAAGTTATTCTTGCCTCATAAAACAAATGCTTGAAGGTAATTCCAGTTAGTAAAGAGGGACTGAACTTCATCAGGGCATAGTAAATCTCTCTTCCTCCTGTGGCTTCTCAGTTGAAACAAATCCATCTTTAAATCTCTGTCAAATTTGGTGCCCAGCTCAGCTAGAAAAATACAAACCCAAGTATTAAAAATACCCAAGGATTTCATTCATCTTTAATGCAGCTCTTTGCAATGTTTCCAATGGGAAGTGAAAGGACAGGGGAAGGTGAAAGGAGAGGAGAAGGGGATGGAGAAGGGTGCTCCCATCTCTGCCCTCAGCCAGCCCATGTGGGCTCAGGGACCCCCCTGGAGTATGGGGCATCTCCAGCTGCTCTCAGGTCTTGTCCCATGCAAGGTCATTTCAGATGTGCCTGGAGTTCTCACGTGCTGCTGTAGTCAAAGACACGACGGGGGGAAACCCAAGGCCTTCTTTTTTATTTTTTTTTAATGCCTTTGAGAAAAGAACACTCTGTGAGAGGGAACCTGAGCTGGCAGTGCTAAAAAGGAAATAACCTGTTTCCCATAGAGGGGGTGAATTATGGGCAGCACCTGCTAAGATAACCCACACGGCAAGATAACCCACCTGCCAAGATAACCCACCCTGTCCCTGCTCTTCCCTGTAGGTGAACATTTTGCCATCAGTGGTGTCATGATACTGTGAAAAATCCTCCAGAAAACCCCGTGAACCTTACTCAGACCCACACATGCAGACCTGGCTGAACTGATGAGGCGCCTGTGCCACCCCCAGACTCTCAGAAGAATTAAGGGTGTCACTGAAAAGACTGTCAAAGCCCTGGAGCAGCTTGCCTAGGGAAATAATGCAGCTCCAACACTGGTAAAGCACACTCACAACCGTGGCTTAGGTCTCGCTCTTCTCACCCAAGGTCGAGGTCATAGCCTGAGTGGCTTTCTAGGGTTCCTTCCAGCCTTGCTTGCTGTACTTGCATGACTTCAAGCAGAAAAGACAGGAGAGCAGCTGGGCAGGCTGAGCAGACACAGCAGCGCGCGACGGGCACGACGGCAGTTTTACAGACTGGCTGGTACCTCCTGACTTAGTGCCACTTAGTGCGAGATTAATGCCATGTGAATGCAGCTCGTGTCCCCAGCTGGGATTTCCTACAACTTACTGCTCATGCTTTGCTGGCAGCAAGAGCAACAAGCTTTCAGTTTACTGTTGGAGGTCAAGGTAAAGTGATTTCAATTAGAAGAGGATCACGTAGGTCTCAATCCAATGCAGGCAGGTTGTGTAACACTGGCAGCGTGAAGAGGAGAGTCATTTATTCATTTCTTAGCTGCATGGTTTGGGAGTTCATTTTCCCCTCTCTGCTTTTACAGTCTGCCTTGTCCCTTTCACCATTTAAAGGGTAATGCAAAAAGGCGTTTAGGGTTCATAGTTCCTTCCCTTTCATCGGGAGGGGGTTTGCTCTGCCCCATTCACCCCAGTAATTACCAGTAATGAACTAGAGGAAGAAAGAGGAAGCAAAGATGGAAAATGAATAGGTAGCTGACCAGTCCCTTCCCCTGGTGACATTTGCTTCTGTGTCATGCAGCTGCATTTCAAAACCCCACACATATTTACATGCCTCTAAGAGGAAGGGCATGTGTTTGTTGCCCTGTTAGAAACCAAGCACGTATTTACATGCTGTGCTGAATTGGGGCCATATACCCTTCTTTTTCCTTGACACTGAGGGCAACCCTTTGTTTCTGCTGGTCAAACAAAACAGAACACACACACACAAAAAGAGGAGACCGGGGAAAGAAAATGTATTTATTAAATGGTTCTATAAATAAAAGAGCTGGGAAGATATAGGAGGCTCTGATCTCTGAGGGGTGATGGCAAAGTGCTACTGATAAAGTGGCTACGATTCAGATCAATAGCAAACAAGACAGGCAGGTGAATTTCCCCTTTGATCTTCATTCCCCGTGCAGCCTGAGCTGGTCTGGCTCTGCCACACAAATTACTGCTTTATGCGGGAAAAAAAAAGCAGTTTGCTTGGCTTTTTGCTTATTGCACAAGTGGATTGGGTGGCAAATGATAAGTGTCTCTTGTTATCATTTCAAAAAGCCACTGGAAAATGGTGGATCCAGCACTTTAACTTGATGTGTTGACATTTTGTGTGTCAGCAGGGTATTATAGGGTTGATACATAGATCAGTGCTAAATAGTCTTAATAAAAAAAGATTAAATCTGGAAGAAGGAAATAAAGCTCAGAGCAGGTTCACCTGTAAAGCTATAAATGTAGAGCAGGGAAATTTGAGATGGCAAAACATTGGTGGAAGATGATGCTTTGTAAGCCAAAACTGTGGTTTTGGCCTCAAAAGCTGTGCTGTAGCCTCCTCTGCCCTACTATTGACTTGGGAAAAATCACATCAACCTGTGCTTTACTTTCTCCAACAGTCAAGCAGCCATGGCTGAGAAGAGCTTTGAAAACTCAGCAAAGGAGGTGACTTGTGATGTTCCTGTCACAAATCTGGAATTCAGCAGCCTGGATGAGACCAGTTGGCTACACCAAAGTGAGCTCAAGCTCGATTTCCTGTTGGAAACCATTTTTCCCTAACTCTAAGGGGCTGCATAAAAAAGGAATTGAACTTCTCAAGAAGAATGGATGATGTTGTTCCTATTGTTAAGAGCTGGTGAGTGTTTTTTGCCTTCGTATTTTCACCTCAGGGACAAGGGCAGGAGGGACACTTTGCAGGTCTAGCCTTACTTCATAAAACAGAGGATGTATCAGATCAAATCACAGAATCTTTGAGGTTGGAAAAGTGCTCTGAGATCACTGAGTCCAACCATTCCCCCAGCTCTGCCAAGGACACCCCTACCCATCCACATCCACACGGCTTTTGAAGCCCCGCAGGGATGGACACTCTACCACTTTGGACAGCCTGTGACAGGGCTGGACAAGCCTTTCCATGAAGGAATTTTCCCCATGTCCATCCTGAGGCCGTTCCCTCTGCTCCTGTCCCTATTCCCTGGGAGCACCCTGGCTGTCCCCTCCTGTCAGGAGCTGTGCAGAGCCACAAGGTCCCCCCTGAGCCTCCTTTGCTCCAGGCTCAGCCCCTTCCCAGCTCCCTCAGCTGCTCCCCATCAGACAGATTGTACACAGCACTTGCAAGGCTGTGAGGTCAGATGTCCACCTGAGCCCCTGGGTTTGGACAGGGAGCTGCATCGGGGTGACGCCTGCAGTGCAAAACCCATCCCAGACAATGAAGGTGTTAGGGGTGGGGAGAGGGCTACAAGCCACATGGACCACCTTCCATCCAGTAAATCCACCCCTGTGGTCTGCAGAGCAAGGCAAGCCTTGCTGGATGGGGCCTCATCCACACAGGAAGGCTGTTAAACCATGAAATACTGGCTTCCCATATGTTCTCATTTTTATCAGCCAGTCTGTTGCAGGAGGAACTTCCCTCTGACAGGACCGATAGTTCCTTAAAAAATAAACAATGATCTTGCAGCTTCTATGCCCTCTACTGCTGTTCAACTTTCCATCCAGCTGTTTTAATTGTTTTGAAATTAAGTGTACACCACGGAGATCTGTGGGTAGTTCAAACTTGGAATTTGCTGTTTACTGGGGCTAATGAGTCAGTGATATCCATTTAAACGTATGTCACCCTACAGGTTTCTGAGCAATCAAGGGACAATCTCCCACTTGGTTTCGCATAATTTTTGAGCTGGTTGTTCCTTCTTTCCTTTTTGAGTTCCAGGGAACCCAGAGATCCTTGCAGGTCTGTGTGTAGCTTTCTAGTTGAAGAACAGACATGATTAATAGAAAACAAATCACATTTTCCAGATACTGTGTCCTACATGTGAGCACAACTGCCATTCATTCCTCATCCAATATTTAATACCAATCCTTTCTTGTTGTACTCCCTGCACTCACATCTGGTAGCAGCTGGAACTTTTCACCTGGTGGAGTTTCCACTCACTGTATTTTTTAAGCAAGAGACCAAGGAGGTCATTAGAAGAGACACCCTGCAAAAAAAGTGTTAAGGAGAGCAGCAAACTGCAGAGGATAAAAACCTGGCCAGAGAAGTTGTGAAAGCACAGGCTTATCTTTTCCTCCCTGCCCATCTTCCAGGGTGAAATCCAGACGTAACTAAAGTAGCCTCAAACCCTGGCAAGGAGTGATGCAGCTCCTACCTTCCCATGTACCCTGTGGAGCATCCTAAAAACATCATTTTCGTGTTCCCTACGATCCCTTACGGGGATTTCTAAGCCACTTTGCTGAGTTGATGGGATTCACTGGGAGCACAATTTCTTCTTGTTCTTCCCAATTTCCGTTCTCTACATTAAGTTGCAATTTTCTGTGTTACTTGCTGGTGGTAACATGAAGGGCAATGGAGCTGGAGTTACTTTTTATCACCATAAAAAGGGGATCTGATGGTTGAACTTCAGAATCACGTCAGAGGAAAACTGATTTTCAATCTACATTTCTGAATATGCACATTACAGACCGAGTATCACATAAATAATGCCTCCAATTAAATGGTGTGCAGTGCTCGTCTACCTGAGTAAAAATGGAAAGAGTTTTTATTCAGTCCAATTTTAATCAAATTCTACTGAACAGCATTTCTATGGCCTATTTAAAATTTAAACAAAGACAGAATAGCTCCCTCTATATCTATACCCTCTTACTATTGTCACAAGGAAAGAACAAGTAAAAGCTAAAAGAAACCCTTACGATCCCATTGACACTGGCCAGATGCAAGCTGTACAGATATTTTAACCTCACTAAATAACGGTTTGAAATGTCTTTTCCTTCTATTTGGGGTTCTGAAGAGCCTGATGAAACGATACCTGGAGAAAGTGGCCAGTCCTATTGTTTGTGAGATACCTCTGTGGATTCTTAATAGCAATTTTGAACACTAAGCAGTTGCCCTGGTGCCTGTTGTGAGATTCTCAAAAGTCTGCTCCAAAGTGAAAGAGACAAAAGAGAATGAATGAAATCAAATTGAGTTGTAGCAGGAGACAGATGGGACCCACTCACTAATGCAACCTGGCCTATTCATGGTATTCTCTTCCATGCAGAACAAGGTTCTAGTACTTGGAACTAAGATTAAAACAATATATAGTTCTGAAGACCAGCTTTACACTGATGTTTGGGCCCCGCAAGGAATGTGCTTAAATGGAAAACTTGAGTGGTTTCTTTTTTTTTTCTTTTTTTTTTTCTTTTTTTTTAAATCATTTTTCTTTCCTGGTAAAAGCTGGTAACTCAAACTCAAAGGTTGTAACGGGGATTGGGCTGATCTTTTAACGGCAGAGTTTTATTGATGTACTCAGAAGTGAAGTTCAAAAAATGTCTAACTAGCAGGGCTCTAAGGAACTGCCAGCTGGATCTCACCAAATTCTATCTGCCTTTTGTACAGCATCAGACCTGCTTAACACACAAGATAGATGTGAAATGTGAGGAAAAAAAATCTGATGGGTGATACCCTGGACATGAAAGAAAACTTCAGTGTTCAATATTAATTTGGTGTATGGAAAATCATTGCCCTCTTCCAAGGCATCTGCTGCTGGTTACCTCATATTTGCTGCCGGGGAGGTTGGCTTTTATTAGCAGTGCCAAAATTTGATATCCAAAATTAAAGTCCTTCCTTCTCAGCTAACACTTTTTGAAACTGCAATTTGTGGACAGCAGTGAAACAGATTCCTTCAGCTAAACTCTGTTCTCTGCCATATTATCCCTATGCAGGGCATGGGGACATGGTTGTAGTTTTCCCCCAAAAACATCCCCATGGTACCAAGAAGCAAAATAAGGAGCTCTATCAAGAATTAGTTGCAACAGGTCTTGCTACTCCTCATCCTCAGAAAATAAATAGTTGGAATATTGGAGGGCTGAGGCATGTCTGTTGTGGAGCCAGGCTGGAAGAGTGGAGGTTGTTCAGACTGGAAAAAAGAAGATTTCAGGGAGACCTCAGAGCCCTTGCCAGTGCCTAAAGAGGCTCCAGGGGAGCTGGAGAGGGACTTTGGGCAGGAGAAAATGACTCCAAATTGACAGAGGACAGGTTTAGATTAGATACTAGGAAGAAATTCTTTCCTGTGACAATGATGAGGGGCTGACACAGGTTTCCTGCAGATACAGTAGAAATCCCACCCCTGGAAGTGTCCAAGGCCAGGTTGGATGGGGTTTTGAGCAACCTGGTCTAGTGAAAAGTGCCCCTGCCCGTGGGAGGGAGGCTGGGGTAGATGACCTTTAGAAGTCACTTTCAACCCAAACCAGCCTGGGGCCCTGCAGCTGCTGTTCCTGACACTTACAAAAAAGCCAGAAATCTTGGTAAACCCTCAGAAAGTACTAGGGCAACCACAGGCTTCATCAGGATGGCTGTTCAGCAGCCAGCTGGAACTAAAGCAGGGTCTAGGCAATGAATGGAGGAGGATTTGCAGAACCTGATTTGTAGAACATCTCCTTGCCAGCCGTGCCTCATTTGCAGTGTTCTGTCGCTGTTGGATGTCATATTTAGCAGAAAAAGCAAGCTGCTGGCCGCTGTTGGATGGCTGTGTAAGAGACATTTTCAGTTTTTAAACTGCCTGATTTTTCCATTTCCTGATGACCCTCCCAGTGTAAAAAAAAAGCACCAAGACCCACTCACAACATATTGCATTTAATCAAACTTATGCAGGAGAGAGTGAGTTGGTTTGTTTGTTTGTTTCATTTCGTACTTCCATATTCCACCCATGGAGAAATCTTGCTGGTAGGGAGGATAAACAAACAACCAACCAAACAACCCAAACACTGGGCCTCTAGGAGCTGTTGTTATTTATTTCCACAATTAGCAGTCGAGTTCTGGTGCTGTGCCCAGAGAACTCCTCTCATTTTTCAGTGTGTCACTCTGTGCACAATATGCTTTTAGGAATTGAGGATTAAGGCGGCTGATTGTGGGTGGTTTATGAAACTTTTTATGGGAAGCCATATAGCCAAACCTTTAGAGAATCAGACCATCATTTTAATGGGCTTATGTTGTGTACAAGACTGTTCAGTAAGATATTCGCACAGTACAGAGCATCTTGATAAAGAACTTGGATTAATCAGGGATGCTGCTGCCAGTGGATGCTGCGGGTTGTTTTCTGAATTAGCTGTGAGTAGTGCTGAAAACAGCCTGGGGGTGGCTGCCCGTCCTCCTTAAGGATACTGAAACAGATCCTAGTGGGAGAAGATCAACACATCTATCTGTGAAATAAACTTAACAGACACTCTCTCTATAAAGTGGCAGCGAACTCACCAGAGATGTTCTCTCTTAAGTCCAGTGTGACCAGTTTACTCATTGGGAAGAGGTCAGCAAAATCTGTTTGCATTTTATTTATTTGCCAAGATGAAAAACACACATTTCTGCTTACCAGCAGGAAAGCAGAGACTTCAGAGAATGCAGTCACCTCATAAAAACTGCAGGTGCTCAGCACCTTCCAGGATTCAGTCAAATACTTCAGCTGTGACGCAGGGATGAGCATTTAAGGAAAGGATCTACAGCATAACATTCAGATTTACCAGAGATATTCTCTCCCAAGGCTGCTAAATGTATTGATTAATTGCCTATTGTTAAAGTTATTGATTGATGAAGCTGCAGTACAAATACTGCCACTGTCATTTACTCCATACGGATTTTAAGCTGAGCACTCAGATGTTTTATCTCTTTTTGTATTTGTAAATCAAGAGAGTTGCATGCTAAATTCCCACTCTGACATCTCTTTATGCATGATTTTGCATTAATAAATTTGCAAGGAAACCTCATCTCTGACTGTGTTGCAGGTTCTGGGACCATCCTGATGTCTAGTTCCCTTTCAGGTAGTACTGGAGCTCTTTGAAGACCAGCTTGTTATAAGCAACAGGCAAACCATCATCCACCTTTCAATATGTGCATAGAGCAAAGGAGGTGAACCAAAGCAGGAATCATCCTCCCAGGATGAACAAAGAAGCCAATTTTCTGGATGGAGTTGAACCTTCAAATACACCTGGGAACTGAAGACCTGATGAACTCTGTTATAAATCCTATAAAGACAAAAAAAAATCATTTTTATTGAGTGTCACCTACTTTCAACAATGTTATTGACACATTTGAAAGGACTTCTGGAAAACATTTCCAAGAGCCTTCAAGGTCAATCCACCATTATCATTAGCAAATTGTTGGAAGACACTCCATGCTGATTAACTGCCATCATATTTAATTAGTGCTTGAGTGGCACTTCATCCTGCTTATTGTCAGAAATCCCTTTATCTTCCTATTTGCATTGCAGAGTTTTTAATTAGGATATGTGTAGGGAATCTCTTAATGATCTCTGTCTGCATATCCATCCAGGCTGTGCAGAAGGTTGCTCAGTTCTCAGCATCTCCAGAGGGTGCTTTGCCACCACAGGAGAAGAAAAGCTTTTATCTCCTCAGCCAAGGCATTGGCAATGTGGAGTTGCTTTGACAGCAGCTCAACCTGACAGAGATGTGTCCAAGTGGGATACATCCAACAGGTTGGGAGCTGCTGCCCAAGGCTTCAGCACTGTCCTACAGAAATATTTGCGTCCTATTGCCCAACACAAAACCTCTCCAGGTGCAAAAACCTCTCCTCTTCTTTCTGCCATTGTCCATTACCAACAACTCTTTGTAGCAACCTTTCAAGCAGCCCTAATGTTCTGTTTGGTTTCTCCTTTAAACCCATCTTTTACTGGACCAAAAAAGGGCCTTTGCTCAAGATCTCCTTGTTCCTCAGGCTGACTGTCCTAGAGACTTTCCAGTGAACAAATTACTCAAAATTTGTCTTGACATTAACCACAGATAAAAAAATCTTAGAAGGGGTAAGGGGCAGGGTCAGAGATTAAGAACAAAAAATAATTGTAGGAAGCTGGTCCTCTGTTATCAACCAAAAAGAGAGATTTCATCTTTGAGCTACCTGGTCTAGTAGAAGCTGTCCCTGCCCTTGTCAGGGGAGCTGGAATGAAATGATCTCTTCCAACCAAAACCCCTTTGTGATTCTGTGAAAAGTTCTCAATCACCTCTATTTCAGTGTATGTGATTATCTAGTTTTTTCCTCCAGCCAGTGAAGAAAAGAAACCTCCATGGGAAGCATTTCCTGTCTTTACCTTTGACATCCTCTTCCATGGGGTGAGTCACCCTCTAAATCAATCTGCTTGCAGTGGGAGCTGAGTCTGCTAGATCCAAAGAAAACCTGATTCACAAGTGGGTTTCGGGGGCCAACACACTGCAAAGAGCGACTGGAAATTAAAATGCATTTCTGGGGAGAACAGAGAGGTACAAAAGCATCAACAGAAGTAAGGAGGCAATGCCACGTTCCTGAAGGAGCCCTGATGACAATCCTGAAGAGCAGCAAACCTGACACTGGTCTGGCAATAACTTTACAACTATGGTGGTCACAGAGTCATAGAATGACTCTTTGGGTAGGAAGTGACTCCTAGAGGCGATCTCTTCCCAACCCCCCTGCCATGGCAGGCACACTCCACTAGACCAGGTTGTGCCAGAAAGTTGTGTCAGGGCACCATCAAGAGGAGAAAAATCCCCTTTGTTGGCATTAATAACCTCTTCCTTCTTCGTCTTCTTCTTGGATTCCTGCGCTGACCACTCGGGCGTCCCCAGGATTGTGAGGATGAGAGAGGTTTGCTCCACCAAATTACAGCTGGGCAGCTCAGTGGCAGATGAGGAGCAGAGGCAGTGTGTAGGTAATGCACACTAGAAGGAAAACAGTTTAAACTACTTGTACATGCTGATGGGTTCTGAATTAGCCGTAACTCACTGGGACAGGATTTAGGCAGTGCTGCTGACAGCTCGATGCGCAGCAGAGGTCAAAAAAGTAAATAAGGCATTAGGCTCTGTTAGAAGGGGAGAGAGAATAAAGAGCAAATATTAGGCTGTGGCTGTGCTGCATGCACAGGGGATTGAGCTTGTGCAATAAATGCAGCTTTTGTTTCTTTGCTAGCCTGCCCCAAATTGGGACTGCCCAGACTAGGGAAGCAAAGACACACTGTCAAAACCACTGATATTTCAGGAAAGGGGGAATCTCAAAGGATATGCCAGTGCCAGCCAAAGGGTGAGTTTAGCACACATCAGAGGGAACAGCTAAAGGCTCTGGTCCAGAGGGTGCCCCACGTACACGCCACAACTTCTGGGTCCAGAAGTTTTTGCCTCAAGGTAACAGGGGGCAGGATGTTGACATCACTTGGATTCTGACATCAGGGACTCCCACTTCTTCTAGAAAGCCCCTTCCACATCCTCAGGTACTCCATCTGCCCAAAAACTGAAAGGGTACAGGAGAGGTTTTCATCAGAATCAGAGAATGGTTTGGGTTGGAGGGGTCCTTAAAGACCACCAACGCCCCTCCTTCCACTATCCCAGGTTGCTACAAGCCCTTTCCAATCTGGCCTTAAGCATTTCCAGGGGTGGGGCAGCCACAACTTCTCTGGGCAACCTCCCCAATGTGTCAACATCTCTCCAAATCTCCAGAAAAATATTTTTTTTTAATCTAGCCATTGAATTCCTTTAGACATTGTCAGAAAGAAGCAAAAAACCTGTAGCTGTAAAATATCCTAAAAAAATTACCAATATTATGAATATAATGTATTGATTTATATTAATATTTTTATCAATAAATTATCTCTGTGCTTTGAGTTTCATTGGTATTGAAAAAGAACTGTGAGTCTGAAGGACTGGAGAGTGAACCAGGATAGAGTTCACTGAGAAGGAAAATGGAAATGTCTAATTTTTCTGTCTTCATTTTGTTTATCACATAAGTGAAAACAAAGAGGGAAAAAAAGTGGTGTGCTTGTACAAATCAATGACAGAAATTTTACTGATGAGCTTTAGTTATTTGCATTTTATTTGCAAACCTATATGTGTTTAGAGCTGTACAGGAAGCACAACAGTTTTCAAAGCAAACCTTCTGTCCAGGGATTTTTTTTTCTTCATGAAAAAAATCTTTCTGCAAAACCAGCTGTGGGGATGGGGCTGTCCAGAAGGGACAGTATATAAGGGTTATCAAGCTAAGCCTGGGGCTGTTCAGCCTGTGGAAGGGAAGGCTCCAGGGACACCTCAGAGCCCCTGCCAGGGCCTCAAGGGGCTCCAGGAGAGCTGCACAGGGACTGGGCACAAGGCAGGGAGGGACAGCAGCCAGGGAATGGCTTCCCAGGGCCAGAGGGCAGGGACAGATGGGATATTGGGAATGAGGAATTGCTGGCTGGGAGGGTGGGCAGGCCCTGGCCCAGGGTGCCCAGAGCAGCTGTGGCTGTCCCTGGATCCCTGGCTGTGTCCAAGGCCAGGCTGGACAGGGCTTGGAGCAGCCTGGGATGGTGGAAGGGGTCCCTGCCCATGGCAGGGGGTGGCACTGGGTGAGCTTTAAGGTCCTTTCCAACCCAAACCATTCTGTGATTTTATGAGGCTAGGTTATTTCAGCCCTTGAAACCTAAAAATTGTTTGGTGGTGGTTATGAACCTGGGAACAGCTATAGGATTTGTGGATTATTCTGAATTATTTCTTTCTTCTTTTCCCTGGGTAGAGTCTGCATTTTTTCCCTATTGCAAATCACCATTACTTCTCCTAAAATCAAATTTATAGCCCTAAAAACATGGAGTTCTCTCTGCTTCTGCAGACCATCTCAGGTTTCTGTCCCCCTGCTTTAGCCTTGCTTAAATAAAATAAAACTCTTTGGTTTAGGATAGTAGGAATGGCATCAAAAATGCCATTGCCCCTCAGTTCCCTGGGATCTGGTGGAGTTTTGCAGCCTGAGTGGCTCAGGCACTCACCCACCTCACTCCATCCATCCCACTCAGCCTCCTCCTCCCCCCACACAGCCCCCTGCCCTCCTTTGTGCTCAAGCTGCCTGGCGTTCCTGCAGGCTGTAAATTCCCAGGACGAGGTTTAGCTCTGGAGAAAAGGAGGGACAAACCCACCAGCAGCACCTACCTGAGCTGCAGACAGATGCACCTGGATCAATACTGCCCTGCTGCAGCGGCCCTGGATGGGGCTCACCCCTGACTCCCCATTCCTTGGTTCCCTCGATCCCCATCAAGCTGCTCCGGTGGAGAATCGAAATTCATCGTCAAGAAGTGGAGTGGATCCCAAGTAATTAAATGTATAAATTAATTCTCCCCTTAAGATATGTTCCTCTCCCGTTATTAGGTTTGTCTCAGAGAAAATCCTTGGAGGATCTCCATAAAACTATCACTATTTCAAATATTGTCTTTCTAAAGCTTTCCTTCCTTTTGCCTATTTTTTTCTTTTTCTTTTTCTTCCTTAGACCTCATGCCTGCAGCCTGCAATTAAAATAAGTGACATGAAGATGTCTTTAAAATAGAGATCTATGAAAAAAACTGAAAGGACTGTCTGTCAAAGGGAGAAAAATGAAAAATAGCAGTCTCAGATCTCTGAATGGATGAGTGGGGAAAATTCCTGTCTGTCCTAGTACCCAAAGGGATAAAACCCAATGATAGCTTCTCAACTGCTTAGCAGATAATGCATGTGCTGTTTTGATGCTAGTAATGTGTTTTTTACTTCTTTCTATCTGGGAGGAACGAATCAAATATGAGAAGTGCTGGGACATGATTTTCAACCCATTGCCTTTGATTAAGTGCTTTAACATGTGAGTCCAGAGACTTGCAATAATACTAATGGGGCATAAAGCACTATAAACAGGACAGGCCTACTTTTGTCCAAATGCCATTATCCTGGAATAAAAAAGAGTAGCAAATGTAATATGTCCACTGCTAACCTTTTTTTGACAGGAAATTTTCTCTCCTATGTGCACACCATGAATTATGCTGCATTTTGCCAAAACCGTGAGCGATTGTCTAATTTCGTGCGAAGGAGTGTTTGCTAAGCTTGAACCACTTAGCTCAGTGTAGTATTTAGTTGCAAAAATGTGACAGTATGCAGCAAAACATGAATGCAAACAGCAGCCTGTCTGGGCTGAAATAAAATTTCTTTTTACGCCAGATCTGGGAAACGGAGGCAAAGACCTGTCAATAAATACTGGGGCAAGTTGTTCAGTAACTTTAAATACAGTGAAAAGGCCTCCTGGATATGCAACCACACATTTATCCAGGAAAAATATGTGAGGTTAGAAACTTTGTCTAAGTTTTTAAAGGCACTGAGAAGTCTGCCCCCGTGAACATCCCCTGGTGAGGACAAAGCAAGACCTGCTGTCTGTCTGGCTGCTTCAGCACAGCTCTCTGGGCCTGGCTCCATGTCACTCACTTCTAACTTTGTGCTACATTTTATTGCTCTCAGCAAGTTGCAGATTGTCCAACTGTTCTGTCATTTATTGTAAACGGTTGCAAAAGAAAAAAAAAAAAAAAGGAAAAAAAAAAAAGGAAAAGGAAGGGCAAAAAAAAAATTCCACAACTCTATAACGTAGTCCTTGGTGTAAATCAAACATTCCCTGTCATGTTGATAGCTTGTGTTAGTCTAATGTATTTTATATTACTCAAAAGCATTGAAACCCTGCAGCTTTCTTCATATAGGCCATTATGCGGTTATCATTAAATTGTCTTGCAAAGAACATTATCGGTAATTATAGCAGACACTAAAATCAAATGATCAGACTGGGACCTTTAACACCAAGAGGAACTATTAGAAGTTAATCAAATAAAAGGATGAGAATAATTATGTTAGGATTAAGCAGTAATATGCCAGAAGTTATATACTTTGCTGACTATATATCTTTACTCCCAGCTTCCTGCCTCTCCTCCCATTTGATGCTTTTTATATAATACTTTGGCACAGAATGTAAATGACAGTATTTTTGTGTGCCACAAATGGGGCTTTAGGGTTCAAATGAGGTTCATGTCTAAATGGTACAAAAAGCAGCACTATGTAATGATGAAGATAAAAATAATAGTCCTGTGTGTATGGATAATATATATAAAAGTACAAAGCTGGGGAAAAAAATCCATTGGTCAATGGAGCATAAAGTGGTGATAAAAATAGTTGCAACAGGAGGTGAAACCACATGGCTGTTGGTTTGCTACTTGAGGTTGCTTTTCTGTTTACAAGTGACAGTCTTCCTGCCTTTCATCTTTTCAACAAGCCACAAGAAGTCTCCCCTGCACACACAGAAATTGCTCCTGTCATTCCTTACATTATTCCCTAGGGAAGAACCTTCCTATCAAATTTGCTCTTGGTGTTTGTATGAGCCTTAAAGCAGTGACAGCGTCCAAGCTGTCAACTAAACACAGAAAGGTGGCTAAGGAGGGGGTCCCAGGAAAAGCAGGCTGGTTTTGGTTTATGGCAGGTGAAGCCAAAACTAAGATCCTTGTAATATTTTCACCGAGGAACGCTGATGAACTGGGAATATAAGAGCACAAACCTGTCCCTTCTGGCAGGAGGCCAAGAGGTATTTCCTTAACTCCTTCCTTCTTCAGCAGGAGAATGTGGTAATGGGATCCTTGAGTTTGTTACCCATCCCTGCAGAGCCCAGGACCTGGTGACAACACCCCAGTCCTGGACCCCTTTCCCACAGAGGGAAAGCAAAGCAGTGATGCAACATTCATTGGAAACCTGGGGTTCGGGATTTTCACCCATCCTCCTGACATGGAAATAAGTTGTCAGCCTCAAGTCATTCCGTCTCTCTCAGAAAATTTTACTTTTTACTGGCTTTTGTCTTGGGTTTTTTCTCATAGAAGATCACTAAAACATGAAACTTGACTGGATGACACAGCTGGAGCCAGAGCAACATCTCGCTCTTGAGAAGCTTCAAATCAAAATTTTCATGTTTAAGGAGCACAGACCAAAGCCAAGTGACAGGTGTGGAGCCGTCCTTGAAGCCTCTTGCATGTGCTGAGAAGGAAACCCCACCTGCCTGGTGCAGAGCAGGCTCCCAGGGCTCCATCTGCCCCCCATTCCTTAGGCAGCCACCAAAGGAATAACGCCCTTGGACTCACAGAATTTTGGGTTTGGAAGAGCCCTGCAAGGGCACCAAGCCCAACCATCCCCCAGCATTGCCAAGGCCACCCCTGACCCACATCCTCAGGTGCCACATCCACGCATTTCTGAATCCCTTCAGGAATGGGCACTCCATCACCTCTTGGGGCAGCCCATGCCAGGGCTGCACAACCCTTTTCATGAAGGAATTTTTCCTCACATCTCTTGCAAACCTCCCCTGGCACGTCATGAAGTCATTTCCTCTTGCACTGTCCCTTGTTAGTTGGGAAAAGAGCCCAACACTCGGAGTGGCAGACTGACCTTAGGTCTACAGAGTCTTGTAAAGACCAAAAGATTTTCTATCAATCAGGTCTGGGAGAAGAATTTGTTCTTTCTTCTGACCCAAGCAGACTAGTGCTAGCTAGGAGGATACTAGCTTTTCTGAAAAAAAATAGAAATAATTTTTTCTTTTTTTTACCCCACCAAGATCTAGGGAAGAAATAATATTTTGAGAATGGAAACCCAAAGAGGAAGAAGGGGACTGCCCAGAGTTAGCTGTAATTTATTTATTGGGTTTTTTTTGTGGAATTGAAAAGCTAATCTAAAAAATTATTTGGGGGCTAGTCAAAATGGTCATGCTATAACAAACAATAGCACTAAACAATTACTACCCTATTTTAAAACCTTTTATATTCTACCCTAACATGAAACAATTTCTACCCTATTTTAAAAACTTTTTTGAACACCAGCTATTAGGAAATTTTCAAAATTTAATTTATTTTTTAAAAATTGTTTACTTTTAGATTTTTCAGCTATTTTTTTTCTGTTTTAACCTGTTCCACAAATGAAATACAAATCAACCACGCTTTCCTAAAAAAAATTTTTTTATGAAATATGAAAACTTTACCAAGCAGTCGTTGTATCAGATAAAATCAGAGCCACAGAATAAGAGAATTATATAATAGTTTGGGGTGGAATAGACCTTAATGATCATCTAGTTCAAGTTCCTCCTGCCATGAAGAGGGAAACTTTCCACTAGGCAAATCCAAGAACATTTCCCTTTTAAAAACCCAGCAGATCTCTAAAAATAAGATTTCAACCCCAAAATGGATGTCTTGCATGACTTGCCTTCATAAGGTGTTGAGATAAAACATCTCAGAAATGTCTTTAACGTCCTTAGAGTATCCAGCCTCCCAAAGGTCATGGGAGAGAGTAGTGAGGAAAAAAAAACCCAAAACAATGTGACTTTTGGGTATGGTCTGATTTCAGCCTTTCAGATGGACTGCTGAAAAATTTTAGATGAAGGGTTTAAAACCCTCTTCAGTAGAAAAGCAAGCTGGTTGGGACGCCAGAAAATGTTTTGCAGAAACTTTGTACTTCCTCTAGATTTATTTTTTTTTTTAATGTATTCTTCATAGACACAATCCCAGAACTGCGATTTTAACACCTCTGTTTATGGGACTGCAATGATCACTTCCTCCAAACATAGATTTCCTTCTTTCTCTTAATCACATATTTTAGAAAGCTCCCATGATCTGCTCCTCTTCTTCATGAGTCTGCAGGCTCATGGCCACACTTTTAGGGCAGACATATCTCAGGATCACAGAATGGTTTGACCTGGAAGGGACTTTTAAGCTCAAATCCATCCCCTGCCATGGGCAAGGACACCTTCCAGCATCCCAGGGCGCTCCAAGCCCTGTCCACCCTGGCCTTGGACACTGCCAGGGATGGAGCAGCCACAGCCAGGATGGCGCAGGGGTCACAGAGTCACAGAACCATTTAGGCTGAAAAAGGTCTCCAAAATCACCAGGTCCAACCTTGACTGACCACATTGTCAAATAAACCACATCCAGCTGTTTCTTGAACACCTCCAGAGGTGGATTCAGGGATGCAGGGAGGTGGGGATGGGAGATGAAGGGACACAGGCCCATCTACACAGCAGGGAGGAAGGACAGCCCTTCTGCTACAGGAGAGTCACTTCATTGCATCTTCACTCATGAATGATGGCAAGGAAACTATTGACGCTTCAAGAATCAACACCAAAAGCCTTGGATGAATCAAAAATTTAAAATGCAAGAAGTTTTTTATCTCATATGGACATGAATATCCATGATGTGTTTTCTGCTTGTTCCACCGCCTAGAAGTTGCCTTAAATCAGAAGGGAATTATAACGATCAAGGTCACAAGGACACATGTGCTGCTACACCAGCTGTGCCAGTGCATGGCACCAACAGCACAGAAAGGCTGAAAAGCTGAAAAAGCAGAAAAGCTTTTTTCCCCATTAAACTTGCTGAGACATGACTGCAGCAACCAGTTCCTTCTAATACCTCATAATTTGATTTCACAACCTGTTGTGCTGACTCAGAGATTTCAGCTGCCGTGCTGATTGGGTTTTAATTGTGATATTAATTCAATTGTTTCCTCTTCCAGATCTGCATGTTGATAAAACTGGAGCAAATCAGCCCTGCAAAGCCCAAGCTGAAGTGTGGAAGTGATTCAGGGACTTGCCAGGCTTGGATAAAACCCATTCACCTGACACCATCCAAGCAGGTCTCCCAGACCAGACAATTAAAATGGCAATTAAGATTAAAATGGTCCATACCAGCAGCTCTGAGCTGTGGCAACAGCAGGATTCCTTCAGCTACAAGCAGCAAGGGTGCTGTGAGCTGGCAGAGAGGATGAACATCTTCACATCCATGTCTTGCTGCCACCTCAGCCCGGGTGATGTGCCACCAGGGCTGGTGTCACTGGGTGGGGCACAGGACTGGCCAAGGGTTTTCCTCACCTTCACCCGCTTGGGGAGGCTGCAGGAAAGAGAAAAATGCCTCTCCCCGTGCACAAAGTTTGTAATGAGTTGGACTTGGCCTTCTCATTAGACCCTTTAAAATAACTTTTCCAAGGGATAAAACCAAAGGGTCTTTAGAAAGTCTCAAAAAGTCACCCTACTGGAGGAAACAAACTGTGATTTTATTGTTTTCCACAAAAACACAGCTGGTTTCACTGTTTGCCAATGTAAGCTGTTATTACTTTTTCATTAAATCTTTTGCTTTACTATGGGAAACAAACTGCCATTACAGAGGAAACCAAATGCAAAGAGACCTTCTTCCAGTCTGAATATTCCTCCTTTCCAAAACTTTCCGTGTTAGAAATAATTTAAAGGATTCCCAGCACTCAACAACTCATGCCCAGCTCACTCTACTGTTTCCACTGGATTTTATTGAACCACCTGGGATTATTTTAGGAAAGATGGTTGAAGTTTTTAGGAATTAATTGGTATAACATGGAAAGCAATGGAAAAATATGGTCATGTGTATTCATTCTGAATTTTAAATCAAGTTGTTTCTACTTAGATCCTGTTTATGGCCTTTCCTCTTGGTTATTCTAGTGAAATTTTTAATTTAGTGGCAGGGTTGTTTGGTGGAATGAGGAGTTTACTGGCAGGAGGGTTGGGGAGAATTGAGAGAGTACAATTTAATGTGTTACCCACAGACATTTGGCAATGAAAACAAGTTAAAGTATTTCATCCTCCAAACTGGGAAACCAAACTTCCAGGGTGAATTACCTGACCCATCTCACAGTTCAGCTTTCATGTGTAGTGCAAAACTGTGAACTGCTTGTGAACCAGACATAAAACCAGGCTTATTTGCAGAAGTTATCCGGCAAGTAATTCAAAGTAATTAATAAATTTGAGCAAATTACAATCTATTCTTGGATGAATCAAAAGCAGAAAAGGTCTGATTTTGGCAGGGAAATAAATCATTAAATATTATTGGTCCAGCTGTACTATTAACATTAATAAAGTTCCCAAAATAATTAACCAGAAAACTGTTGTTATTAACAAATTATCAAGCTCTCAGTCACTGTCCTTCCAAGGTATTGGGTCTTTGCTCACAGGGGTTGCTTTGGTAGTTTTATTAGTCTGATGTGAAAATAAGTGCAGCCTTCTCTGGACCTGGTGTAGAGTAGGAGATCAGCTTTTCTGCCCTGAGAAATATTTCCTTGCTACCTCAGAGCCAAAGATACTTGGGAAAAAATCCAGAAACATTCCCTACAATGAGAAGTGCTTGAACTCTGACCAATCAAACTCTTGCACTGTGTCTTTAACACTTAGCTAGAAGTGAGGAAGGTTTTAAGGTGTTAAAAGGGCTTGAAAATGTTCCAGGCCAGGCTGGATGGAGCTCTGACCAAGCTGGTCTAGTGGAAGGTGTCTCTGACCATGGCTGGGGATGGAATTAAATGGGCTTTAATGCCCCTTCCAACCCAAACCATTCTGGGATTCTTGGATTCTTAGATTTCCTGAGAGCTTTCCTGTACAAAGCCATAGGTTATTAAAGTTGATCACTAGGATGATCCTGGTGACAATGAAATACCTGCTGGAAAACTAAGTGGGAGATGCATTAGGGAAGGGAAAAAAGGAAGGCAAGGCAAGTCAAGGCAAAAAACATCATTTCAGCTCACAGACAGTCAGAATCTCTCTCCTGTGTCTCCCTGAGCCCCCTGTTTAGGGGTTGCTGAAACCCAGTGACCATTTTGCCACTTTTGGACAATCTTTGGTACCACAGAGTGCTGCTGAAGTTATACCTAGCAAGGAGTGACTCTTGCTAGCGCTGAATAAGGACTTGAGCATGTTCCTGCAGCAGAAGAACCCAGAGACATACTTTCAGCACCAAAATTTGAAAAGCCTAAGCTTTCTTTGGTCTTCACTGAAACTGGCTCCACGTTTTTTTTTAGGTGATCTGCCAGTTACATCCAAGTACAGGCAATTTATGATATGATGAGAGAGACTCTGAAAAATCCTTTATTTCTCCAATACTCATGAAAATTCTCTCACCAGCCTTGCATTTCAGTGTCTTGGGCTAGTGAGATAAAGATGCTCTGGTTCTGATACTGTCTCGGAGAGAGGGTCAAGATGTGCAAGGGCTGAAATCCAACAGAGAGGGATGTCACTGCAGGGACACTGCACTGACACTTCTCTGAAGCCTGACCCCCCCACACACATTGTGCAGGGCAAGAGGAAATAAATCCCACCCCCAGTGACAGAGTGAACAGAGGGCAGCGAGTCCTTCTGAACCTTGGGGAAATCCTGACAAAAAGAACAGATACAAGCGAATTAAGACACAAAGGTGCAATGGAAACAGCAGCACTGCAAGGAACATTTCATAAAGTTCCCAAATACACTGCTTCTGTCTTTAAAAAACACTGTTTGCAACAAGCAGTAGAGATCTGGTTGTAGTCCACAAATACAGCTTTTAATTTGGTTTTAAAACCAGAAATATCCCCTTTTCTTGTGACCTGACAGAAAGAATGGCCATTAAATGCTCTAAGGAAAGGAATGCTAAAATGAAATCTGTCTCTTGAAGGTAGGAGAGTTTCCTAATAATTATTTTTTTTCTCATCTAGATGGGTATCTTCTATCAAACCCTGATGTCCAGAGAAATGAAAGGTACCTTTCACTATTAAGTAACTATAGAAGTTTTACCTTGCTAGATTATTTGTAAATTGTAACTAAAATTTAAAAAATGCCCTGTCAGAAAAAGGCTTTAAAAAGTGTAATATTTTCTTTTATTTAGCCACTACTTGGGAAAATTTAACACCGAGACAGAAAGGTTGCAGAGCAAGTAGCACTTCATAAATTGCTTGAGCCCTAATCAATACATATTGTCATCTAGTCAAGTCCTCCAAGCAGATTTTTCTTTGCCTTGCCTCAAAAGTGTATTTTATGAGGTTGTTACTAGCTTGTGCTGCAAGGCCTGGCCTAATGAATCTGTCACTGGCACTATTGATTGACATGCCAGTGTAAGTGAGACATGTGATTCCGATTGACTTCCTAATTACTGCTGCTGTGATGTCTCACCAACTGGTAAGGCCAGAGGTTAATAGTTTTGATGTTCAGCCATTGCTGGCTCTGGAAGCTGGAGTTAAACCAGCTCGTTGGAAGTCAATATCTGAATCAAGTTCTCAAGGCTACTTTCGAAGCTGATCAATTAAGCCCTCCTTGTTCCCCCTCTCGTTGCCTGACAAGGCTTTGATGAGTGGGGACCTCTAAAGCTGGAGGTTTAAGGCAGAGCAGGGAGGCTGGTGGGATTTAAAGGCGGCAGCAGGAGGGGCGTGTGGGCATTTCTGACAGCACAGAGATGGAATCCTGCTCCTCCTCCTCGCTGGAGGGAACGGGGCTCAGGTTTCCAAAAGCTCCTGGGTGTCCCAAGTGTCTTCATGACATGGACACTGTTCAGGATATTCATATTGGATGGGTGACAATAGTCATCCCTCCTGTCCATCCATTCCCCCCTGTTGTGGCAGGATAATGGTCAGTCACCTCTGTGCTTGGACAGTCCTCAGCTGTGAAATGCTCCTGGCTCAGAATTAGGCACGAGAGCCCACCCTTCATTTAAAAAAATTGTTCCTCAGCCTGATCTCTGAGCAAATGGTCCTGAGATGAGGCAGTGTAACTGTAATGGATGCCCGAGCGTGCAGACAGCCTGAAAAGCTGGCTGGGAAGTGGAAGCTGAGTTGCTGCAGGTGTCTGCCCTGGCTCTTTGAGGTGCTGAAGAATTTAGGGATTTTTCTGTAGGAAAAAAATGCTGCAGCTGCCTCAAGCCAGAAGACCCCGTGGCTGAGTGCTCTGTGTCTGATCATTGCTCCTGTCTCAAGCCTGGAGACAAATATAAAAATATATATTTGCAAGCACAAATCCCTTTGCATCAAATATATTCTCTGAACTTCCAGCATGAGGGCTTTCTGTAGTGAAAGGGATAGATCTAAAGCAAAGGCCTTCATGGATTTCTCTTCCATTAATTAGTTCTGCTGAGTCCTGAAATCACATCAACTCTCAGATTCCACCTCATTGGTTTTTGACAAGCTGTGAAGCCCACCATGAACAGTAGGAACAATATACCTCCTTTGGCTTTATACACCTCTGTCTCCACACTCACCTTTTGTGAGTGTGGACCTCACCTGGACCTTATGTGAAGCCATTCTTGTCTTGGATAATCCTGCCAATCTTGTTCCCATGCTTTCCTTCAGGGCACAGGAGGTCCTGAAAAGGATGCAGATGCAACATTAATTCATGCAGCTGCATAACACCTCCAGCTTGTTCTTCACTCCTTCTTAGTAATCATCAGCAGCCAGTTTGCTTTTCTAGCTGTAACCCATCAGGGAGATAACAGTTTCTCAGAGTTACCTGTTGTGACACCAAATTCTCTTTTCTGAAGGTAATAGGAGAGTCAGAGTACGGGCATGTGCATTACTTTGCATTTAGTAATGTTGAACTTCAATTTTATTCTCTTGTCACTTGGGGTTGCAGATCTCAGCAAGTCTCATCAGTCAGCTCTGGGCTTTTACCACCCTGAATAATTCAGTAATATCACTGAGCTTTGTCATCTCTCTATACACACTCCTTCCTGGGTTATTTATGAATATGCTGAACTGAATGGCTCTTACTATACACACACACACACAGACTCACTGGATTCCATTGGAAACGTGTACAAGTCATTCCTCTGCTCTATTTCCTAGGGATTTTACCCCATATAGTAATTAATTGATTAAAGGTCCCTTCTAGCATCTTCCTGAGCTTTCAGGATGGAATGTCATAGAAAATTTACCTACGTAACATCAGATCACCTTTCCCACATGTTTAACAAGACTTCCAGATAGCTCTAACAGATTTAAAAGCTCGTCTTCCCCTTATGAAGGATGGGTTGAGCCTTCTTTGTGATGTTGTATTTACCACAAATGCCCTGATGGTCTTTACATCTAACAGTTTACTTAGTGCAGACTTGAGACTTATGGTCACTGTCACTCTGCAGAAACCCTGGAGAGGAGAGTGTGTGTGCAGGTGTCACAGTGACATCAAGCAAGGACACAGCACAGAAAAGTGTCACCAAGGTCATGCTACAGCTCAGAGGAGAACAGCATCCCACCCTAAAAACTGCTGTGTTCCCTGTACTTTAGATTTCCCCTACTGAAACTTCAATTTCTGGATTATCTTTTGCTGAACCCCAAGAAACAGGCCTTATAAAGGCAGCACACTCTGGGCTTCTTTTTGCTAAATACAGATGTGAAAATCTCCCTTGGTTTCTCTGCTGAGGCCCAATCTTCCCTAAATTTCACTATTACATCATAAACACCTCAAGTCCCTGGTGAAGTCTGCTGGAAGCTACCGAGCCTCAAAACCCTGAAGGCTGAGGAAGGGTCCTGTGAAGCTAAATGTTGTGCTGTGCCTTCCTAAACATCTGCATCATCTGCTGTTGGAGACGTGGAACTATGGTAGAGGAAACTTGAGTCTGACATTGCAGTTCCTCTTGTGTTGGAATTGCCCTGCAAACCTTCGGGCTCCTACCTCTGGTTTATCACCAGTGTTTGCCACTTCAGCAATTTTTTCTTCAATATATTCTTTTTGTTTTGTTTTGTTTTGTTTTGTTTTGTTTTGTTTTGTTTTGTTTTGTTTTGTTTTGTTTTGTTTTGTTTTGTTTTGCTTTGCTTTGTTTGCTTGGTTTTGGTTTGGTTTGGTTTTGCTTTGGTAGGTTTTGGGTTTGGTTTGGTTTTGTTTTTTTCGTTGGTTGGTTGGTTGTTTTTGTCCTGTTATAGTTTTAGATTGAAGATGGCAGATTTTTTTTCCTCTTTTCTTTTGGTGGGCATGCATTCAGCTTGGAGCTTCCAAATCCTTCTCATTTCCTTTGAGCTGCTGCTGATTTGAGGGCAAGTTTTTCTACTCTGTACTATGATCTGAGGTTGAGACTTACTGTTAGCCTCTGAAATAACACCTCTAAATAACTCCCCTGCCTCTCACCACCCTTTAGCCTTCTTCTCCACTCTTCTCCTCTTCATACTGGCAAGACTCCCCCATTTTTATGCAGCCCCCCTTTCTAAAATAGAACAACACTGATGGCTGAATCTTCATGGTTGTTTTGTCACTGTACCCCACCCCACATTTGACCCAGTAGCCTGTTTTAAAGAGCAATGTTTAAAACAGATTTTATTATATTTGATTCTTGAGTTTTGGCAGGTTCTGGCCTACCCTTTATTTCAACATAAAGAAATCTTTATGTTGAAATAAAGGGTATTTATAATCTATAATCTTTACTACCGGAATATGCATCATCCTGAAGTTTGTGATTCTCTTTTCCTGTCAGCTGTCCTTGAGTTTTAATTTCTAAAAACATTCTAGGAACATTTCAGTTGTAAGGCTCAGTCCTACTCTGTCCAAGTGTCTTCTGCTTATTCCCAAGAGTTTCTCAATTCTTGATGAAAACCCCTCCTTGTGCATCATTTTCTCAATTCTTAACTGCGAGATTTCCCAAGTCTCTGCACTGAGCTGGTTCTGCAGTAGTAAATATCAATGCATAATTTAAAGCCTGTGTGCAAATCTTGGGTTTTTAGTGTCTCTGGTCTGTATGGCAAGTTTTTAGTGGAAATTAGTTTTGTAATCTTCATTACCTTGGAACAGATCTCTGCCATTTCACTGTGTCTGAAGTTGCTGAAAAAAAAAAACTTGGCAGGATTTGTGATTAATTACGCTCCATGTTGTATTAGACAGTATAGATCAACCTGCCAATATGAATTTCTCAGATGTCAAAACATGGGGTAGGGAAAAAAAGATCATATGAGAAGGGAAAAAAATCATGAGACGGCCAGGGACAGCAATAATTCACCATACCTATGCACTGTGTACAAATAATGCCCAGGGGAATTAGCCACACTTGTCCCTTTGTCAGATGTCTGTTGAGAGCAGATAGTGCTGGGCTCCTCACGTGTCTTGTTTCTTGCAACTTTTCTGGAAATGACGGCATGATGAGAGATTTTGAACTCTTTACCTTAAATGGCTAATGAAGGACAATCTGAATATATGAGTTCTGACACCAAATTCACTTCAGAATCTGTGCTTTAAGAGCTCTAAGTAGTTCATCTCAAGAATTAGTGACTCTTTCGAAGTTCCTAATTGCAGTTTGAAAGGCTTGGCTGGTTTAGACAAAGCAAGGCAAAAACACATAATCTCTTTGAAGAGTCGTGTGCCACTGCTTCCTGTCCTCTGCCAGAACACCTGTGGTGTCCCCGTGTCCCTGACTGCCACAGGGATCTCTGCCTGCTCCACAGGATCAGGGAGATGCTGTGGCTCAGTGCTGCCCCAGGGGAACGGGGACCAGCCCCAAGGCACACCAGAGGCACCCAGAACCCAGCCCTGCTGCCTGTCAGGGGCAAAGACCTCATCTCTTGTGCCCTAGCCTCAGTCACTAGGTGTGAGAGGAGCCAGAGGCTGGCAGGATTTGGTCTTTCAAATGGGAAAAATGGCACCACTGGGTTTTTAAACCTGGCCCAGGAGGGCTGTGGATTGGTGGCTGTAGCCTGCAAACCCAATGGGAATGGCAAGACCCCAGCTCTGTCCTTCCAGCAAGGACTTGAAGCTGTCCTGGTCCTGGGAACACCCATCAGCTCATGGCCACGGTGAAACTTAAGGTCCTCCACAACATCACAGTTAGAAAAAAAAAAAAAAAGACCAGAAAGAAAGAGCAATTCATTGTGAAATAAGAAACTTAATTACTTCCAAAACAATTAATTAATTAATTAATTAATCTTCATGTCTCCCCTGCAAGGTAGGAAGTGATTATTCTACCCATTTTACACAGAGGGAAACTTCACTGCTAAGTGACTTGCCAGAGGCAAGGGCATGGAAGGTGAAATCAGCATCCCACGGCCAGCACCCCCAGGTCTTGCCCTGGACCAGCCCAATTTGCTTGGACACTGCTTGCCCTCAGCACCCCAAGACCCCAGTGTGACAAGACCACTTAAGTTCCCACTCTTATTCCCCAAGGAAAACCCTGAAGTCCTTTTGCCAAAGCCCAGATCACACCATGGTCAAACTGAGCTCTGCTGAGCCTGGTGCTGCTGCATTTATCACCCTCTGAGGGATCCCCCTGCTGTGCCCCAGGGTGAGCCAACCCCAGGCAGAGATGGAGTCTCAACAGGGGAAGATTTTTTTTGGACAGAATTTTGGTAGAATGCTGTCTTCAGGGTCCAAATGAGCTGTTGATTGACCACTTCAGGGCCAAGGTAAGGAGGACTCAGCCCATCCTGTCTTGCACTGCCTCAGGTGACAGTGTGGGACTGACAGCTCAGAGTAAAACCTCCTCTAAAGTATTGCACAAGTAACTGTACACCTTGATTTCAGACTCTGAGCTTGAGGTGGGCTCATGAAAATACACTTTAGGTCTTCTAAGACCAATCACATAGGGGAAAAGCTGTTGAGTTTTCAGGTGTGCAAACCTTCCACCCCCCTGATACAGGAGGACCAAACTCCAGCCAACGGCAGGAGAAGGGGTAAAATGACAGAATTATAGAATCATTTAGGTGGGAAAACTCCTCAAACATCATTGAGCCCACCTGTTCCCACAGCACTGCCAGGCCCCCCACACAATGATGTCCCTCAGGACAGCAAGCAGCCCTGTGGGGCTGATGACAATCACAACACTCAGGCCAGCTTGGGCTCATCCCAGCAAGCCCAGTCTGGCTGGTCCTTGCACATTTTGAGGGAGACCATGGGCAGGGATCATCCCCTTGGATGGTAAGGAGGGAGCCAAGGAAGGCAGAGGAGAACGATGAGTGAGTGCTGTGCACCTCCTTCATGATTTCCCAGATCAGCAAACTCTAGCCCATGCTTGCATGCTCCTTTTTCGTAAGAAAACAAGTTTTTCCATTATCTCAAAGCTCCAGGAAATGAGGAGCTAACGAGAGAAACCAAATACCAGGAACAAGGTGCTCGTGGTGTGTGCAGCCAGGTGGAGCCTAAGAAGGAAAAAACAAACTTGTGGATCAGCAGTTTGCTCGGGTTGTGAATGATGACTCTTTTTATGCCTCTGAGTCCTCCCAGGAGATCCTGCAGACGTGCCCCAGGACAGTGGCAAGCACGAGAGCTGTGATTTAGCCCTGTGGGCATGCAGGCACATGGCACAGGGCAGGATGGAGATGCAGAGTGGCCCAGGGATGGCCACAGTGTCATCTTGACCCCAGAGCTTTGGGAGAGAAACCTGAGCCAGCATCTCTGGAGAGATTGGCCATGAGACCAGCCTGGAAGCACGAGGTTTACTGTGGAGGGAGCAGACTGGGGGCCAGGGCTGGATCTGTCCTTTGGAGGCCACTCCAAAGAGCAGCATCACTGCTATTTTATCCAGGTGAACATTCCCACCTCCACTTTTTCATCTTGATAGCACTTGTGCTATAGCTGGAGTCTCAAATTCTCTCTTAGACCAAGAAGGCAGGAAGGCAGCTCATAAAGGCTATACCTGTACCGCCAAAATCAGCCCATCTGGGCCATCCTTTAGCACAAACACTCTCATTTCTACTGCCACATGGGGTGGCCAAACCCAAGCAGGCTCTCAGGGGTGGTGCTGGCCCAGGCTGCTCCCCAGAGCACCCCTAGGAAGAAGCTGGGAGTGGGACAGCTACCCCCTGGCCTAGAACGCCTTCAGACTGGATTAACAATTTGGCTTATAGTCACATTTCAGTGCCCAGCAGTGACCCTGGTAACTTTTTAATTTCCTAGCCACAAGATCCCAAAAGTCATAAAACCCAGGCTTCATTTGCCTGAAACAAAGTGGAGAGAGCAGGATCCCTCACCCCTCAAATCCAAACTGCGGTCGCTCCCGGGAACCTGTTATAATTCTGCTTTAATTGTTGTGAGAGCTTTCCAGAGGCAGTGCTGGCACTGATTTGGATTTATACCCTCTCTCCTTATCTCAGGGTACTGCAGGAGTGGTGTCTGTGAGACCAACATTTATAGCATCCCTCGGAGGGGTGAAATGTACCTACTGTAAAGTACTTTCAGTTAATTCTGGTGCATCGTTTGCGGGAGAGCCGCGTGGGGATCAGCGTGGGACAGACAGATTTAGATCATTTTGCTTGAGTCAGGTGGTGCCTTGCTCCCAATTCCTCACAAGTTAATTCTTACCTGGGATAATTATGTCTCTCTTCAATCCAGCCTGGCTTAACCCTTCTCATCCCACACTCCTGCTGAGACCACACCTGTGGCGATGGGGATGATGATTTGCGGGTGTTTGTGGCCACGGCTGATCTCTTCTGCAGATTTCCTCCATGACCTTGGGCAATTAAACTAATTAATTTAGCTTTCTTGCTCTCTGACACATGAAAGCTGCCCGGTGTCTGAATTGCATACTCCTGAGAAATTATTTATCCGTTTAGGACAGACCTGGCCCTTTAGATCTGGTTTCTGATGAGACTGACCCTGTCACCACTGCACAGGGTGTCCAGAACTGGTTCTTCTGAAACAGGGTGCAACTTGAGGTTGATGCATCTCCATCTTGTGCTGTGCAAGAAATAGAAATAAATTAAACAGGGGCAGGATCTGACCTCATCTTGGAGCCCCTCTCCTGTGTGGGACCAAGGGAGCACTCCTGGAGCTGTTCCCATTCCCACTGAGCCCTGGTGCTGGAGCAGGTGATGTGAGTTATCCTCTGGGTGGGCATAAACTGCAAGCAGTATGTGCAGAAATAGGGGTAATTAAGAAAAACTGCCCTGAAAGGGCTGTCCAGCCTTGGCACAGCTGTCCAGGGCAGTGGGGGAGTCCCCATCTCTGGAGGGGTTTAAAAGCCGTGTGGATGTGGCACTTTGGGACTTGGTTCAGTGGTGGTTCACCACCTTTAGCACTGGTGAGGAATAATTGGTCCCTTAGATGCCTTTCCAACCTAAAAGATTCTAGGGTTACAACTTGTATATTCTGAGCCCCACTCTTTTTCAAGCCATCCCCTCTTGAACCCAAAAAATTTGGCAGGTCACAGCTGTTCTGCCCAGAGGCCAAGGAGAGCATCTTCCTGCTTCCCAGCCTCTCACACAACTGCCTTACTCCAGGGTCTTTTTCTGTAGCTGGGACAAAAGAAATAATATCTTGGATTCTGATAGCCAATCAATTATTCTTGAAATGCTATAATTGCTCAGCTGCAGCTGCAAGAGCAACCAAATACAGAACTTTAATAAAATATTATCATTCAAATCAATTTGCTGAGAGTCTGCTTTGCTTTCTGCATGGAGTGCTAAGCAGCAAATTGTAAGTACTGATCACTGATTAGAGAGCCAAAGAGCAAGAAAAGCCTGAAACCTGATTTTTTGCCACCTGTACATTTTTTTTTCCCTGTTTGAGCAAGGACAGGGGCCAGATTCTGCTCCACATCAGGGGAGCTGCACTTGTTTCAAAGGTGTGGGAATTACGGCTAATGCATGTATAGGTTTACAAAGTAGCTTAAGCACTTAAGAAGATAATCATCTAGAGAGATTTATAGTAGTGACTTTTACAGGGGGAGGGACAAGGGGAAGTGCCCAACTCCCATCATGGTGAAAAATAAACACAAATAAATCCAAAGCAACGATGCAATTGGCAGCTCAGGTAACAAGTTCAGAAAATGACCACATCTGGGCTGTTCTGGATCAAAAACTATTGAAGTCAATGAAATTCACTCTGGATTTACAGTGGTATTAACTGAGATCAGAATCCGACCCTATAAATTTACTATTACTTCTAATCCTGGCGCCCCTGATCTTGCTGAGATATTTGCTAACTGCTGAGCAGCTCGCTTTATTGACACTGAAATAACACACCCGTGCCCTACTATTGTTAAACTCAGCTGGTTTTAAAAACCCATCATACTGTTTGTCATGACTGACCTTAACAAACTGGCCTGCTGTCCTTGGATCTATGGGCAAGAAAGTTGTCAAATGCCCCCTTTTTTGCAGCCTTCCACCACCAACAAAACAAAACAAAACAAAAAAAAAAAAAAAAAAAAAAAAAGGAAAAAAGGAGGAGAAAAAAATCAATTTCAATCAACATGGAGTGTAATATTATCAAATGTCAGATGCTGAGGCCGTGTGCTTTGAAAATTATCCTTGACAGCTTCTTGTCGACTTAATTAAGTGCTCAAAAAAAAAAAAGAAGAAGAAAAAAAAGCAAAATATCTCAATTGTCGGCTCCCTCTCTTTGTGCTTCAGAGGTTCTATTGACAGCTCTGAAAAAAAGATTGCCTTTGGGGGTTTTATTGATAGATCCTTGCCTGATATTGGAATGATTCCTGGGCAGATAAATCACATTTAGATTTGTTAGTAATTGAGGAGAATTGATTGAATAGTTAGGATGGTCCCAAAGGGAGGTACCTATTCCTCTTCCGTTCTGCAGAGGTTGTCATCAGATAAAGGACCTCTTTGGGCAGGATGGATAAAGGTCTAATTGTTTACATGATCAGATATTGCTTCCTTTCAGCCCTCCCTCCCCAGACTTCCCCAACTTTCATGTGGCAAGTGTCAAGATGACAAAGGGGAAGGCTGTAAATAAAACCAAAACCGGGCGAAGGTGATCAACCCTCTTCATGACCTGGAAAGGCACTAATTGTATTCACATCATTAGTGGAATTTGGGTGCTAACAGCAACGGGTTCTTACTAAAAAACCTCTGCAGTGTTCATTTGTGTTGTGTTTGTTTAAACAGATATGAACTTCATGTAGCAGCAGGTCAGGTGTGGCTCTGCAGGGTGGCCCTTTTTGGCTGATGAGATCCTTGGGCAGGGCTGGGCTCTGGCACTCAAGTCCTCACTGGTGAGCTCCACCAGGGCTCTGGGTGACCTGCTGGACCTTGCATGGTCCCAGAGGGAAGCAGCATCTCAGACACTGTGCTAGAAAAACAGGAGAGGATGGTGGAGGAGTGTGGGCGATGCTTTGGACAAGGGCGTGTGGTGGCAGAGCAATGGGGAGTGGCTGTAAACTGAAAGAGATTAGGTTTGGGTTGGATGTTAGGAAAAAATCTTGAATGTGAGGGTGGTGGAGCCCTGGTCCAGGTCTCCCAGAGCAGCTGTGGCTGCCCCTGGATCCCTGGAAGTGTCCAAGCCCAGGTTGGATATGGCTTGTAGCAACCTGGACTAGTGGAAGGCATCCCTGCCCATGGCAGGGGGTGGGATGGGGGCAGCTTTAGGACCATCCCAACCCAAACCATTCAGTGATTTTATGATTTTCTTGGCTGGAGAACGGTGGGGAGGGTGACAAAAGCAGAGGGAGTCCAGAGTAAGAGTGACTGTGGAGCCATGTGAGGGGGCAGATGCTGCAGGGCATCCTGCCCCAGCCAAAATTTGCAGCAGACACTGGATGACCTGCTCAAGGCTCCCCCACCCTGCACTCCTTCCACACCTACCAGAAGGAGTGGAAAGGATGACTATTTCCACAGAGGGTTTTTCCATGGACTAGAAAAAGCCCTGAGTAAGAAAGAGTGGTATTTTAATTTCCACTTCCCATCCATTTTTAAAAGTTCTATTTCTTTAAGAGAGGACAGATGCACTGCAGTCTGCTTGGCACTTCAAGAGGCAATTTATTTCTGTCCATACCAAGCATAGACCCTGCATGGACCCTCTCTCTCTCTTTCTACTAGTGCCCAGGCAAGATCATATTTCCCTATCATCTACAGAGGACAGGGTGCTGAGGTTGATTTTCAAGGTGTACTGTGCCACAACTTTCTTCCAGGGACCTGTTTGGGAAAAAAAGGAAAACATTTGAAAATCAGTTTTTAAAATCTAAGCCTAATACATGTTTCTAATAACTGGCTGAAATTACTTGGTCAGCATTTCTCATCCTCTTCTCTCAGCAAAGAAGGGAGTGTTGAAAGTTACAATTAAAAAAAAAAATCAGTCGAGGAAAAATAAACTAAGGCATTTTATTTTCCTGTCTTCCAGCTTCATCAAAAATCAAAGTCATTGAGAGAAAGGGACAATTTCTTAGCTCAAATTAAATACCATTTTGGCATCACCAAATATTTAATTTGTACTAAGAAGCGATGAGCATCTCTGAATTCCCCACCTGCAGGCTTGATATCCTTAATATTTCAGCCCCACTCGTAGACTTCAAATGACCATTGCTCAATCCAGTCACCAGGGACTTTGACAGAGGCTGCAGGAGCCAGGTTCCTGTCTGGGTCAAACCTATCACCTCCAAATACAGCCCTGCAACCTCCTCCTTCCTCTGGGAGTGGGCTATTGAAGTGCAAATGGATCTAAACTAGCCATGAATAAATTTAGGCTGGAAATTACAAGAAGCTTTCTAATTATCAGAGCTGTGAATATCTGAAAGGACCTCCTGAACAAAGCAAGATGGTTCTGGTCATTGTGGGCATTTTGGGAGGTACCAGCGCCATAATTCACAGAGCAAATTTTCTGATTTGCCAGGAGTGAAAATGATTTGTGTTTTCTTAGACATTCCTGTGCCTTCAGGTAGACTCTTCAGCAATCATGAATCACATACTCATTTAGGCTGGAAAAGTGCTTTAAAATCATCAAATCCAACCATTCCCCCAGCACTGCCAAGGTCACTGCTATCCCATGTCCCCAGGGGTGACTTCCACACAGCTTTGAAATTCCTACAGGGATTCACCACTGCCCTGGAAAGCTGTGCCAGGGCTGGACAACCCTTTCAGCAAATAAATTGTCCCAATTAAAAAATTTAAATTTTAAATTTAAACCTGTTCCAGTGCAACTTGAGGCCATTCCCTCTCCTCCTGTCCCTGTTCCCTGGAGCACAGCCCGATCCCCCCAGCTGTCCCCTCCTGTCAGGAGCTGTGCAGAGCCACAAGGGCCCCCCTGAGCCTCCTTTGCTCCAGGCTCAGCCCCTTCCCAGCTCCCTCAGCCTCTCCTGGGGCTCCAGCCCCTCCCCAGCTCCGTTCCCTGCCCTGGACATGCTCCAGCCCCTCAGGGTCTCTCTTGTCCTGAGTGGTCCAAACCCATAATCAACATGTTGGCCCATCACAAAGTGATTTTTTCAGGGTAAACCCTCAAGGTTTCACAAGTAACTTAGTGAGGGTTTTAACCCTGAAAACCCAGACTCACCCATGTCTGCATAAATCAACCGCTTTTTAAGCCAAAGCAGGTTTCTCAACAAAAAATCCTCATTCACTTTTGATAGGTGTGAGGTCACTGCTCTGCTCCTTTAACCATGGCTTTAAGTGAAGACTTCCTTGAAGACCTGGAAGAATTTAAATAGACCACAGACCCTCTTCAACCTGTCTACTGTAGCTGTGAGGGGAAAAAATTCACAGGTGTACATCTGTACACATTTACAGGCGTGCAAACTTGTGTGTGCCCACATCACACATGCACAGACAAGAACAGGGATCTCCTGTCTTGGGGAAGCACTTGGCTGAGGTCAAGGAAGCAGGCTTGGGCCTGAGATCTGCCACTGACTGGGTTTCCCAGCACCAAACCCAATGGAAGTATTCATTGACACATCTGAATCCCCGTCAAAACTTAAAATTTTTTAAGCAGCACATTTTATTGTTCCACAGCAAACTGAGTACTTCTTCTAAGCAGAATCCTTTCTTCCCTTGGAGTCCTCCCCCCCTGTAAAAGCTGTTGAATTGCCTCTTTTTTCCTTCCCATTGCTCATTCCTATAGCAGGAGTGGAATTGATTTTTGATACTATCCATTTTGTTTGTCACAGATCGTCCTCCACTTCCCTCTGCGCCTTGCTGAAATATCACCCACAAATGATTATTCCTATCACTGCAGCCAACGCTTCGCCTGGGGCAGGGAATTTTCCTGCAGCTAAAAGTGGCCTCGTAATTGAAGGCAGAAAACACCAGTACCTGTAGCCTGAAAATGTTAATAAACTACCAGAGGTCCCAGGAAAGTTAAATATTGGGAGGGATGTCAGAGCTGCAGTGTGATTAGTGGAACTGAACGACAAAGAGCAGCTGCCCAAGGCGCCGGCACAGGGGGGATCAGTCTCCCTCTGACATCTGAACACGGCTCCTGCCTCCCAGGATGGGGTTCTGCTTGCAGGGAGGCAATCAGAGCAGGAGAAGCGTGCTCGTACTGACACTGAGCTTGATTTTCTGGCTGTGGATCTGGGGGCTTGGGGCTGATCTGTTGATGCTGCAAAGGATCTTGAGCTTTTGGGACTTGCCTTTCACTTGATGTCAGGATTTCAGTGGCTGGGTTGTGCATGTGTCTCATTTCCATACCTGCTGTGCGACAAATGCACATATTTTTTTTGCTTGATTCTGATTTTACCTTGTGCTAAAGGTTCGTGTTGTACTTTGGAGATGTGCAAATATGCTCATGCGCTCTATATTCAAACAAAATAAAATAAGATTTTGCATGGAAAAAATGGTCTTATGAGTGAGAGATGATCCTTATGTATGAAAGATGGTGTATGTAAACATTCTCATGTGTTTATGCTAATTTGTTCCTTAGAAGTAGAATACAGGACATATGTGAGTGCATGTGTTTTACAAGGGTATGTACTGAACAAAACAAAGGAGAACGGCTTCCCACTGCCAGGGGACAGGGTGAGATGGGACATTGGGAAGAAATTCCTGGCTGTGAGGGTGGGCAGGCCCTGGCACAGGTTGTCCAGAGAAGCTGTGGTTGCCCCATCCCTGGAAGTGTCCAAGGCCAGGCTGGATGGAGCTTGGAGCAACCTGCTCCATTGAAGGTGATCCTGGGGGTGGAACTAGATTGTCTTTAAAGGCGCCTTCCAACCCAAACAATTCCCAGATTCCTTGAGTGAAATATTTAGAGATGCATGTCTGTCATGGCTTGTACGCCATAGGGATATTTTGGGGGGCTTACATAAGCAAGCTGCAATATACTATGTTATTATGTTCATCATGTTGTATATTGTATATATTTTATATGTTATATCACAGGTTGGTTGGCCCCTGTGCAGTATGGTGGCTCTGCCTGATTGAAGAGTGTTGTTTTCCCATGCAAACACACTGCAGGGTAAGTCACAGCTGATTATGGCACCAAGACCCAGCCCTGTCTCACAGAACCCGGGCAGGGCCACAGCTTTGTAAGCCCTGGTAGCTGATCTCGCTCCAGAACAACTGCTGGTATGTAGGGAGGGGATTTTTCCTCCTGATAAATCGGTGTTCCATTGGACTCTCTGAATTTGGAGACCTGTTTGCCCAGAATGAGGCTTGAAGACCCAGGCCCTGGCTTTGGCAGTGCTTGCTGCAGAGGTGCTGTAATGCAAGGGATCTGCATGAGAGGGATAGGGCAAGGGTGCAGGGTTATTAATTGTGATTTTCATACATGCCTCCCTTGCATGCAACTCAGCTTTTCCCTTGGGAAAGAGAAAGGTCCTTTTTCTGTTATTTTACCAGCCTTTCTTTTCTTGCTTGCTTGATTCCATCCTTTCCTTTAGAAGAGTATCTCTAATCATTTCCTTGCGTCATTATCATTATCTCTTTTTATGATCTTTAGTTACGATGTCAAAGAGAAGAAAAATGAGCTCAGTTTTCTGGCATCCTAACACATATTGATTTCAACAGCAGCTGCCATGAGGCCTTCACATGTGATGGATTGCCACTAGACTGATGCAAAAAACACCCGCATAAATAAAAGTATTTACCAAAGAGAATAATCAGAGATTGCATAACTGCATCATCACATTGACCAGCAGCCCTGGCATCTCGGGGAGCGATCTTACCACAGACTGGTGTTCTTCAGGAAAAGATTTCAGAGCTTGCCTTGAAGACCCCTCTTCTAGTAGTTATTTTAATAAATATCCCTTGGATTCTTGGGGGCTTTCTCAAGCCTGGAAAAGGAAATAACCCAGTATAAGTGAAGGGCACCCTGCTGGTGTCAGCCTTTGCTCTTTGGATCACACAGAAAAGAGCTATACCATCCTGGAGGAAGACATTCCTTGGGGGGAAGAGGATCATATAGGACTTCCCTGTGACCATGTGCTTTTGCTCCATTCTGGAAGCACCAGATACAGGAAACCTTTCACCCCAGGTGAATGTGGAACTGGGAAGCACCCAGCCAGTGCTGTGGGCAGCAGAATGATTTTAGGGATTTTTTCCAGCCCTAACAGTCATGTTTTTCTATGTTTCTAAGGTCCTTGAGAGGATCTTGGACACTGCAGGTTGCATTTCTTGGTTGCATTGAGGGTTCCTGTGGTGGATCTGCCTCAGGAGTGTCTCCAAATGAGCTCTTTGAAAAGCCCAGGAGCTGGAGGCAGTCGGGTTTTCCACCAGTACAGCTTTGGGGGAACGTCTCTTGGCTGTCTCTCATCAACACTGCAGGCCTGGAGGGTCCAAGGCAACATTAGGAGGGTGAGAACAATGTGAGCAGTTTAATTTAATTTGATTTAGGGTTGGTCTCTCCTCCCTGGTAAGAAGGGACAGGACAAGAGGAAATAGCCTCAAGTAGCTCCAGGGGAGGTTTAGGTTGGACATCAGGGAAAATGCCTTCAGCAAAATGCTATGCAGCCTGGCACAACGTCCAGGGTATTGATGGTGTCCCAGCTCCTGGAGGAATTAAAAAGCTGTGTGGATGTGGCCCCTGGGGACAGTGGGGTAGCAGTGGCCTTGGCAGTGCTGGGGAGTGTTTGGAATTGCTGATCTGAGAGGGCTTTTCCCATCTGAACAATTCTGGTTTTTTGCTCCCAAGCCACTAGCATCAAATCTCTGAATTCAACCCTTGCGTCCAAAGAAAAAAGACAACATCATAGAATATTTTATTGCAGTTTTTCTTTCCCATTCTCTTCTATTCTATCCTGAAGGCAACCTCAGCCAATCCTCTCTGAATTGTACCTTTCCATCTTTTAAAGGAATGTCCTGTTTCTTACAGGGTGGGGGTCGGAACTATTCCCGCTTTCTTTTTCTGTTTTCATCCATCTGCACCAGCCTGGCAACCAGCAAAAATACACATATAAAGATGTCTTAATCTTAAATATAATTAGATATAATACCTCACGCAGCGTTGTATGATTAGTAAAATATATGATCATTAGTTATTAGATTAATGTGTCTACTTGTGTAACTGAAAGCCATTTGCAGCCAGAAATTAAATAGCTCAATTTGCTGTAATTGACTTATCTCCCATTGAGATTACTGCACTTGCTGCTGGAGAAGGTTTCTTCAAATGCTAAAAGCAGCTGCCTGGAGAAGCTGGGTCCTGTTTTCTTTGGAAAGCCCCTACCCCACTGGAGGCAGAGACGTCTGAGGCGAGCTCTGGAGGATCAGCTGAAACAAGAGCCGCTGCACTTGGGGACAGGTAGCCCACGACGATGATTCCCGCTCTCGGGAATCTGTGGGGCCAGAATCACATCTGCCGTTGGGTGACCACAAGAGACGTGACCACCTTTTACTCCCTGTGGGTAAATCCAGGAATCCCTGTGTTTCCCTTCTGTGCGCCTGGGAAGAGCGAGCGGCCGTGCGCGGGCTCCGGCGCATCCCGGCCGAGGGCTCCGCACGGAGCAGCGTGGCAGGCACGGAGCAGCCGGGCCCGTGGGGCTGGGCAGGGCATCTGCAATGCGGGTCTCTCCTCCCAGGGGTGCCAGCAGCCGCTCCGTGGGCGAACACGTGCGGAATAGGGAATTGGGAGCACGTCTCCTCTGGCGACGTGGGATGGTGCCCTTAAATTATCCGCTGACACCTCTGACATTGGGAGGTGCTGAAGGGGCCCTACAAATCTCAACTTTTGCTGCTGCCTCTTCTTCTTCTTTTTTTTTTTTTTTTTAAATAGGTTTTCTTATGGTTTTCTTAATTTATTTTTTTTTAGCCACAGCAACTAAGCGAACCGTTCAAATTGAAACACTGAAATGAACCAAGCTGAACAATAAACTAAAACATGCCTAGAGCAAGTTGAGCAATAAACAGGTTTTTAATTTTTTTCCCCCTTCCATCTCGGTGGTGTCTGTCTCTGATAGATGATGTGACAAAGGAAGAATCCTCAATAAATTCTAAATTCTGAATACTAAATCAGTGAGCAAGAGCAAACGTGTGAGATGCCATCCCAGCTCACAGTGGCTTTACTGCTGTGATACCACAATGCTACTGCCCCGTGGGGCTGAGGTGGAGGTGCAGATGGACAGAGGGACACGCACCAAATCCATCCATCTGCATGTGATGGTTTTATCCAACCTACACCCAGCCCAAGTCCATAACCCAGGTGTGGCTGAGGCTCTTCCCACTGTACCCTGACTGGAGTCTCCAAGGGAAAATATTATTCATAGATTTTAAGGCCAGGAGGGGATATTTTGCTCTGCTCTGACCTCCATTAAAACACAGGCCAGGGAATTTCAGAGTGATTCCTGCAGGAGGAACAAAGGAGAGGGATCATCTACTGTGTAATTTCGTCTCATGAGAGATGTAAATATGCTGTGATTTCTACTAAGGGATGCCACAGAGAAGGAGGACCTGTGAGGAAGATACTAAAGGAAAAAAGCCCTGAGCTGAAATTGTACCAAGATGATCTATGTGAACTTATTGCTGTATGTTCTTTCTCCCCTTTCAGGGGGCTGAATGCTGTAAAATGCTTGCCCTTGCAAAAATTGTGTGGTTTGGGAAAAAATAAAATTTTTTTTTGCTGAAGCATTGCCACAGTCTTTGCCTCAGGAGGACCTAAATGTGCAATAATCCCCCGAGGGCTGTGCTGCAGTGTGAATGGAGATGCTGGCAGTCACACAGTGTGCATTGAGCCCTGTGACAGGCTTGTGCTCCAGATCTCAGTTTGCAACCTGCTTTGAAGAGAGCTGAGGTACATTTTCCTCCTGCAGCACCTTTCATGTTCTGGTTGTCCTGCCGGAGTTAGGAGGCAGCAGCTTTTCCTTCTTGGACGTCAGGCAGCCTCTTTGGGAGGAGCTATAGATTCTGCAGAAGGCACTCTCTAATCACTGGTGCAGAGTTTCTGCACAGACTTGTTCCTCACTACAGCTCAGCCTACCTGCACCCATTTATTTCTCATGTGGTTTCCCATGAAAATTTTTGGTACCCGGACGTTTTTATCTTCAATGCGGGAAACTCTTCAGTTTGACTGGAGAAACCCAGCAGCCTAGCTGGAGTCTCACTCTGAATTATTTTCCTTCCACTGAATTTGCAGCTCAGCTTGAAGCTGACAGAGTACAAATGTACATGAACACAGCCCATATTTGCAATTTAATCCTTCAAGCTCTGCATGGCACTGCTGAACAGCCCACAACAGGGATGAGATCAAACTCAGTAATTCAGGCATTCAGCTTCCAACCCACACTTCGTCATGGTCCTGGTCTGAGCAGACCTGGGGTCTGGTCTAGCTCCTGGAAAGTGAAGTTCTTTCAAACTCAGACCCCGGTGTTTGTCTGAACTCAGTCTGTAGCTCCAAATTAATCTTTTCAATCTGTCCACACAGGTAAATCAGAATGGCTTCCTGAAGCACCACCAGGGAGCTCAGACCAGAGGTGCAGAGACCTCAGGTTGGCTTGACACAGTTTGTTGGAGGAAAATCAGTTTAGCCCAGACTGCTAGCTAATGGATGATTTGCAAAACTCAGAGTGACAGGGAAGAATTTGGGCCTCTGTCCTTCAGGAATATTCCCATGGCTTGCACATAACGCCTTGGTGTGGTTAAAATGCATGAGCAGACAGCAATAAACTCGAGTAGGCATTATTATAAAATGTGACAAATAAGCCATGATGCCAAGTGCAGATTACCTTTAGGTACTTCTGAACTATTGCTGCCATGAGTTCTGCTGCCAGGCTGTGTTCTGAGGACACCCCAGGTATTATCAGATTTATCACTTTTTCCTCCTCACTCCATTTCTCACAGCCAAACACATCAGCAATTCACCAGAGACCATCACCAGGCTTTTTTTTACCTCTTCATTTCTCCTCTGAATCATTTTTGCCATGCTATTTTCATTGTATTTAGATAAAAAATACTACTACAGCACCTTTCTCCCTTTATTTCACCCTCACCATAAACCATGAAGGAAACCATCACCTGGTCTGTGGAACACCACTGGGAAGGACAAAACAAATCCAGGTTGTCTTGGGAAAGCTGAGGTAAAGCAAAGTGCCCCAAAGATCCTGCCTCATCTCACCTTCCTCTTTAGGTGGGATATACTCCAAAAAACCCTTGAAAATAACTCTGAAAATTATATGTACAGGCTGTGAAATGAAAGGCAGTTCTTCTATCTAGCTGGAAGAAGTACCCTAAAACACAATACATCAGAGTTGTCCAGCAGCTGTGAGTAAAAACAGGGCTGTGCTGGGTCCTCACTGGGAAAAACTCAATCAAATTAAAGAAGACAAACATAATTTGAATAGGACAGGGTTTCTGGCCACTTCTGAAAAAGTGGCATTGCTGTAAAAGCAGTTCTGTGGCAGTACCAGGAGATGAATCATAAATTGGGTTGGAAAGGACAGTACAGCTCCTCTGTTCCACCCCCTGCCATGGGCAGGGACCCCTTCCACTGTCCCAGGCTGCTCCAAGCCCTGTCCAGCCTGGCCTTGGACACTGCCAGGGATCCAGGGACAGCCACAGCTGCTCTGGGCACCCTGGGCCAGGGCCTGCCCACCCTCCCAGCCAGCAATTCCTCATTCCCAATATCCCATCTGTCCCTGCCCTCTGGCCCTGGGAAGCCATTCCCTGGCTGCTGTCCCTCCCCGCCTTGTGCCCAGTCCCTGTGCAGCTCTCCTGGAGCCCCTTGAGGCCCTGGCAGGGGCTCTGAGCTCTCCCCAGAACCTTCTCTTCTCCAGCCTAAGCCCAGGTATTCCCCCTCCTACTCTCCCCAGCCTAGGGCTACTCAAAAGAAAAAGCTGCTCTTCATTTTCCTTTGGACAAGTGGGTGGTTCAGCAGACCTGAGAGACTGGAAAGGAAAGATAATGGAGGTTTTACAGCCACGGAGCTGATATAGCTGGAAATAAAGGCACTGTGAGCTCTGGTGTCACAAACTTTATTGCAAGGTTGGTGTACATAAAAGGAGAAACACAACATGGTTTCAGACATATAAAACAGAGCTTAAAAATCAGGCAGTTAGAGAAGAAATAGGTGATTTTTAATTCACAGGTGATGAAAAGGAAGACATTAATAAGAAAAAAAGGCAAAGGAGAAAGGTGTAGTAACAGATGGATTGCATGAAATGGGCCTGCCTGGTGAAGGAAGGTGGTGGGTTGCTGCTGGTTAGTTTTAATTTTTGTTATAATAATGGTCCATCACTGTGCATCAGGACAGTCCCAAGGGCTGGAAACAACGTGCCAGGCATAGGCTGTTCTCCACCTGCCCAAGGCTGGTGGAGAGATGTGAGAAACCACCCCTAATTCATTACTGCCTCTTCCTGGTGAATGCACAGGTTCTTCTGAGAGGATAAATAGTCAGTAGCTATTTCCTATTCCTTATGCCTTTCAGAAATGCACATATCTCTAGAATATTCCCCACCAACTGCCTCTTTCAACACATCTCAGACACCTGTGACAAGGAAAACTCATCCCAACCCTTAACCTGTCCATTCTTGCCTTCTCCAGTGTCCTTACCAGAGACACAGCAATCAGATTGCCACCAAGCACAGCCCATTCTCATTGACTCCTCTGGAGAAATCTCGTGGGCTTGAGATTTCTTTCATGCTTGATGCAGGATTGTTGCACAGGATCCATTTATTTCTATACCACAAGGATAAACAAAGATATAATTCTTTCTTCTCCGTTAAATTTATATGCTCGTATTTATTGCTTTTTTGACAGGATTAGTCTCACACTTCACAAAATTTAAAGGATATCTCTTAAGTATAGAAATTCTAACTATCAATACAGGAATTAAGCTGCTTAATGAAATATCCATCCCCCTCCCCCAGCTGTCCATTACCCAGTGCTGGTGGTCTTTATGAGCTCCTTTATCCAGGATGAGTAGAGGTGCCAAACCCTTTTCTCCTTGTAAGGGAGAACTGGAAGATGGTCAATGCCAAAACACAAAGGAAAATAAAAATGTTAGGAAAATAGTAATATTCAGACAAGACAATTCACCATGGTTGGCAAAAAAAGGACAACATTCATTTTAGAGAGGGACAAAAACATTTTTCTTTTTTCAGTAGTAACACGGAAGGGTGGGAGCACAAGGTAAGTAATTAAAGGCTAGAATTCATCTCAGACAAAATAAAGTTCTTACCAAAGACACCTGAATAAGGAATTAATTACCCCCAGTTCTTCTGCTGGAGCTGGCACTTCTCAGGCTAAATAAAATCCCCTGTCGAAGGTGAATCTCTTTATTCCTCACTCTGGCAACTGTGTGTTCAAAGCTATGTAGATACTCAGAGATATTAACAGAGATGTAGAACAGGTCAGTGTCGGTTGGAAATTCCTGCAGTCAAGAAACAGCAGAAGGAAAAAAGCTGAAGCTGAGAAGAAATATTGACCTGAAAAACTTCTGAATTCCTTGATCAAGGGCTCCATGTCACCCTAACTTAATTTTACCTGTAGTATCAAGGGGTCATTTTTACTGCTGCTAATGACATGAGAGGCCTTACACTGTTGCTGGTTATTAATAGTGACAATAATAATAATAATAATAATAATAATAATAATAATAATAAAAGTCACTAAAAGTAGATAACTTTCATCAGATGTGCATTCTTTGTCTGCTCCAATAATAATCTTCTCCCTTTCCTACACCCAAAATTATCATCTTGCCTCCCTTCCAAAGATGATGAATCACATTATCACCACCCAGTGCTAGCTCTGGAGTGAAACCCCGTGGGCAGTTAACTGGAAAGAGCAACGCATCTCCTTGTTTCAGCCAGAACCAGGAAAGCTGTGATGGACAATAAGATCCATCCTAAACTGGGATCTGTCTCCAGTCAAGGACAGGGTGCACCTGAAATGGAAATGAAGCAGGAGAACTACCCAGGTGGGTGAAATATGATTACCTAGGCAAAGATCCTGGATGCAATGCTCCTGCATAGTGCTGACATTTCTGAAATCTGAAAGGTCTTTTAGATATCTAGTATAGAAAAATATCCTGCCTTTCCATGACAGCCATTCAAATACGTCTGGTTTCAAATCATGTGCTTGACTCAAATACTTTTTTTTAAGGAAGAAAGACAAACTTTTTTTTTTAAGTCATCAGGAAGGCAGAAATCTTCTTTTCCCCCTGATGATTATTATCTGGTTAATTATCATCACTGAGAAAAATGTGTGTTTTGTTTCCAATTTGACATCTTACAGCTTTAGACTCCAGAGCTCAGCTCTTGTTACGTCTTTTCCCACCTGACTAAGGAGTCCTTTGGTACCCACTGAGGGATCCAGGAAGGAAATATGCTCTCTCATCAGTTCTCCTCTATATCTTTCTGATAAGCTGAATAGATCATGTACCTCCAGCTGCTTGCTCTGGGACAGCTTTTACCCTTCCATTACTCTAAGCTCACATTCTTTAAAAACAGCGCCCTGAGGTCTTTAACCACTGTAAACAAGGTCACACAGCATAAGGGCAGAGCTACGAGGGGGCAAAGCAGCTTATTAAAGGTGAGAAAACACCACAGCAACAGTTTGCCCTCTGGAGCCTCAGCTCTAGCATGGTACAGAAATACACTGGAAGTTGCTAAATATGGAAAACAATGAAGCTTGGGCAGCGATCAGAGGCTGGAAGGCGCCAGTCAAAGGATACTCTCTTCACCCTTAGCCTCTTCCCCTGGCCTCATGGGAGAGCATTGCTGAAAAAAAGAATAAATTGAACCTTTTGTTGGAAGCCAGACCTCCAGTGCTGGGGACAGCTCTGGGCCCTCAGGACAAGAGAGACCCTGAGGGGCTGGAGCGTGTCCAGGGCAGGGAACGGAGCTGGGAAGGGGCTGGAGCCCCAGGAGAGGCTGAGGGAGCTGGGAAGGGGCTGAGCCTGGAGCAAAGGAGGCTCAGGGGGGACCTTGTGGCTCTGCACAGCTCCTGACAGGAGGGGAGAGCCGGGGGGTCGGGCTGTGCTCCAGGGAACAGGGACAGGAGGAGAGGGAACGGCCTCAGGATGGACATGGGGAGGTTTAAAATGTGATATCAGGGAAAATTCCTCCATGGAAAGGCTTGTCCAGCCCTGGCACAGCTGCCCAGGGCAGTGTTGAAGTCCTCATCCCTGTAGGAGTTTAAAAGCCAGGTGGATGTGGCACACGGGGACGTGGGACAGTGCTGGCCTTGGCAGTGCTGGGCAAATGGTTGGACTCACTGATCTTAGAGGGCTTTTCCAAACCAAACAAATTAAAATTCTATGATTCATTTGACCCAGTGTGGTTGTTCTTAACCTTTTGACTTGATGCCAGAGCACTTGTCACGCTTGGGATTGCGCCTTTGCTGGGCTGCCATTGCCCTGCCATGATCCTGACAGCACACCCAGCTGCACGCTGCCACCAGCACGAGCCACCCACACTCACATGAGAGGCTGAGAGCTCACTGCTGTCACAGGTGGGTTCTTTAGTTATTCTCAGTCCAGCTGGAAAACATCTCTAAATACAGACCAAACCCAGCTGTGCATTGAGGGTGCAGCACAAGGTGTTAATGCTGTTAATGATCAAGTGCCAATAACTGATGCACAAGGAGCAGATTCTGAAAAACTTTGGTCCCATCCCCAAGTTAATGCTAGCAATGTTGCAAAATGCAAAGCAAAGAAACAAGGCTGTAGTTTATGTTAAATCAGCTCAAACTGGCATCTGAAGACTTGAATTAGTACACAGAGAGCGTATGAAACATATTCATTTTGTTAATAGAAATGTCTAGTTATATTAGCCCCTTTTTTGCTTATTATTCATAATATTTTTCTGTAATACAGAAAATCAGTTTTTATTTTTAAAATGCAATCAAATTATATTTCCTATTAAAACTTTAATATCAAAACAAATTAACCAATGCTGCAGATTACACATTACTAATGTAGCTCTGACAATAATTCATGCTCCTCTCGATTCTGTTATGAACTATCACACTGCTAAAGTGCAGCAGTTCATAACATATTCTTAAGGGGAAGTGACTATTTTTTTAAGACAAAAAAAGTGAATTAGACAAGATACCTCAATAATAACAGAAAGTGGCTAGGCCAAACATTCAGACAAAAATATTCTCAGAGGAAAATATGGCCAAACCTTTTCCTCCTCTTTCCCCAGAGGCAAAGACCATCATTTCAGAGTGCACATCACAAGACCAATGGAATCATCACAAAGCACTGCAAGTCCCTGTTGCACAGCAATGTTGACAACTCCAGAGACAGTACCTGAACAGGTCAGGAGAGGGAAATCCTATTAAATGGGATTCCTGTCAAGGAAGAAACACTTGAGCATGCTTTTGTGCAGGAGCCTGGTGAAATGGTGTTTTTCCAGATGTGAGAATAATGCCCAAACGTAGAGGGATTGGCATACTAAAACCTCTCAAGGTCACTAAGCAGGCTCTGTCCATCGTGGCTGCATCTTCTTCATCTCTTTTGGAGGCAATTTCTAGCTCACAGCTGGACAGGTTTCCTGAAATAATCCACCCCAGAATCAGGAGAAGCAGGTTAGCTCTGATCTGGAAGATGTCAAGAAAGGTTCACCTCAATTCTAGGTGGACACATGTCATAGAATCATAGAATCCTGAAAAGGTTTGGGATGGAAGGGACCTTAAAGCTCATCCAGTGCCACCCCCTGACATGGGCAGAGACCCCTTCCACTGTCCCAGGCTGCTCCAAGCCCTGTCCAGCCTGGCCTTGAAGAGGTCACTGGATCCAGCCACAACCTCGGGTACCTGACATAGTTCCCACAGCACCAACTGGGGCTCAGATGGAGTTAGAAGCATCACTTGAAATAAAATAAAGTAAAAATTAAATTAAATTAAAATAAAATAAAGCAAGAGGCACAGTAACTCTCAGAATGAAATATTCCAAGCCAAGCTTCAGTAAAGGGAGGGCACACCAAAGGTAAACTGAGCAAGCTGATTCCTGTAGTGAAAACAAGGACAGGGAAGATTCTTTATGATGCATCCAAGAGGAGACTAAACTCACAAATAGGATGTTACACCCACAAGAAAAAAATAAATAAATAAAGTGATTTTCAGGCTGGCAGTGAGCAATGTGATCAATACAGTTGTCTGCCCTGTGAGTCTTGCATTGACCAGGAGGGTAAAACCTGGGACCAAGGATGGGAAGCCCCAAGGGATGGAAGGTACGGTGTCTGGAATTTGTTCCTTTCCTCAAGTGCATTCTCTCTGGCCAAGACTTAGGGCTTTACAGCTCTGCTCTGCCAGCAGGCTCTGCTGACCCACAGAGAGAACATAAAACCCTCAGCCCCTCCTCTGCTCCAAAGGGGTGGCCTCCATCTCCCAACCTGAACCATGCATGCTGTTAGTTACCAGTTGATGATTGTGATGCTAATTAAAACATACTAAGAGACACACTATAAACATGCACAGCACATGAAGGAAATTAGCCAAGTGAGCTTGTCTCTCTTATTGTGCTTTTATTATGATGCTCCTTGGATGATGTTTTTAAATGAATTTTGAATAGTTTTCTTAATTTGTTTTATTTTGCTTCATGGTAACAAAATTGCTGGAGCCCCACAGGAATGATTCAGAGAAGTGCAATATTATTGAAACATGTCTCCTGCTTTTCTTACTGCTTACTTATAATTAAGCTTTATTGAGGTGTAAAATGAATAACAATTAAAAAAAATGTTTATTGGTCCAGGTGCAAATTCAGAGATACTCCTGAAAACTTCCTTTTCCATGACCTCAAGGAAACATTGCTGGTTTCCACCAACTCCCAACAGTCTCTGCTAAGACAGCAAGTCCCCCTTCTGCTCTGCCATGCGCCCCAGCAGAACATCTCTTCAGAGCCACTTGCCATTGCTCAGTGCACACAGATGAGTGAAGAGAATATTGCAGGGATTCTGCTTGGAAGTGAGCACAAATCTCAGCTGCAGTGGCTGCCAGGAGCACAAAGGTCCTGGCATCCAACCTCACCTTTCCCTGCCCTTGGGAATCAAGAATCAAGACCCTGCTGTGAAAAGCAACTACCAATTTGACAGGGAGACCTAATGAGTAAGGGGAAAAAAAGGGAGGGAAAGAGAAGAAAAGGCTGCTCAAAGAGATAAAGTTCTCATAGACCTTCCTCCAGCCTGGTTTTAGATGTTAGTGGAACCAGCTGGGGTCATGTTAAGGTCTCAAGTTGTGGTCATACCTCTCATACCTTCTGTATCTCACCACTGGCCCAGGCTCTGATTTCACACCCTTGGCTTTTGGTGGTCTTCTGACTGGAAAATATTTGTATGCACCATTCACACAGATAGCTGGTTTTGTTATTATTGTTTGGGAGGGTTTTTTTAGGGTTGTTTGTGGGTTTTTGTTTTAAGGAAGCTTCTCTTGGCAGGCAAAGAAAGCGTGTCTGCACATTCAAATGGGTTTTTCCAACCTGTAGCATAGTTCAAAGCCAAATCCCACGGTGGTCAGCAGTCCTTCTGCTCAATCTGGGGATTTTAGCACTTACAGCATCCATTTTAGCACTGTGCTGCTCCCCCAGAATGCAGCACTAATGGATTACTGTGCATTACATTCCTCATTACTGCTTAAATATTTATCAGAACATTATGTATTTAGTGGCTGGGGGGGAAAGAGACAATCCTGCCTTTTGCCATACAAAAGGGTTAATTACAAACTGGATAAATCTCCATGACTTAAAAATTGATAAAACAGATATGGAGATTAACAGGAGAATGTGTTATTTACAGCTAAATAAACATTCAGCTGCATAATCCCGATCTGGGATTTCCCCATAGGAAAAACAACCAAAGTCAGTATTCTATACCAATGGTCTACATTTATACAGCAGTGAAAAAACAGAGAAGGCTGGTTTCACTGTCTGAAAACAAAAAGGTTGCTGATCCAAGGCACCCTGGGGCTGGTTCTTGGAAATATTTGGAGGAGTTTGTTAGGAGCAGATTTGTTCTGGCCTTGACCTGAGACTGTTCCAGGCAGTTGTGTCTCCCCCTTGCCCTGACATCTATGTGCCTCTCTCCATCTTTTTCAATGCTGAATCCTGCATTTTTATTTTGTTTTTCAGCCTATACTTCTCAAAAGACAAGCTCATAAGGTGTTTCCATGGGTCTCTGTCATACCTATTACATCAAGCACCACTGGAGAAAAACATAGGTACAAGGTCCAGAAGGAAAAAATCAGAAAACAATATTTGACATGACACAAAGCAGCCTCTGTTTTGCACTTCAGCAGGAATTAATTTCTGGGTTCTAACCCAGAGCCTTCCACCATCACTTCCATCCCTGCAGAGGTCCACACGTTACACCCCTGTAACACGCACGTCACCATAACGATGGCTTTATTTACAATTAAAAACCTTACTTAAGTTTGGGTTCTTCAGCAGACAAAAGACACCAGAAAACCCAGTTGTTTGTGGAATTCAGCCAATGTTTGTCTCATAAAATAAGTTCTTAAGGTAACTTATACTGGCACTGTGAAATATTGTTCATTATAACGGAGCAGCTGAGATAATGTTGTTTTCTAATTTCCCTTTCTCAGTCAGAAATTAAATAAAAAGTCATGTCTAAATTACAATACTGGATTGAACGCAGACAAGGACCCCATGCGGGGAGCTTATGATATATCCTTCCCACGTTTTATAGCCATTAAAAAAGATTATAGGATTTTTTTTTCCTTTTCTTTTAGGCCATTTACATTTGTTCTGAACTCTCACTGTGTTTTATTTGAAGCTCTTAAAAGTGCCAATGTACATAATAAGTCAATCAAGAAGTTAAATTAAGAAAAAAAACAAAAACATATTGACTTGTATATACCAAACATGCACTTGGAAATCTGAACTCTGCCACCTAATGACTTTCTGACTTTGCAATAAATATCACTGAGCACAGTTGTCTGGATTGTTCTCTACAAGGAAATACATTTCTAATCTGATTAACTGGTTATCTTAGCACAACCCAAATAATGGGGTGCTCTTCCCCACCAAAGCAGCCATTAACACCTGCAGAAATGCTCTGTGGGGGCTGGGCTCCTTCTAACCAAGGTTTACAGCCTCAAAAAAGCTCTCCTTGTTGCAGTTTATCTCAGTAATACCTGTTTTGTCCCTGCCCATGGCTAAATGCCCCCAAACCCTTTGTTGCCCTCCATCTGCTTCCCCCAAACCCCCAATTCCTTCTGCACAGTTTGGTCTGCACTGTTTTCCAGCTGCTTTTTTCAGCCATCCCACAGCCATCCCTCTCCCATCCTGTTTTTCCTACCCATGTTTTCCCAAGTTTTCCCTACCCTCCTTGTTCCAGCTCTCCCCTCCTTTTGGGAGTACACACCACTCCTTTCCTCACAGACCCCTTGAGCCACTCAAGGTCATCTTCTGCTGATGTTATTCTGAGTCCATAAAAGATTTTTGACAATGCAGAAATTGGTTCCTCCTTTTTAAACCAGTGGATTTTCTCTTTTTCAACAGATTTCCAAAGCCAAGCCTCTCCTCTCACTCAAAGTTTCAAGAGTATTTAATGAGTACTCTGAGTACTCAGTTCTGCATCCCTTTGGCAGAACTGGCAGCATCAAAGAAGCTTGAGGCAGGCTTCCCACGAGGCTTCGTTAGCTGAAGGTGGGATTGATCCCATTTTCACACCTGAATGACATCTCAGACCAGTCAGCTGGGCTCTCTGCCAGTCAGCAAAGAGAAAGAGGCAACTTCAGGGGCAGATTTACCCAACCAAATTGAGTCACTCTTCAGAAAGCACCTATGTCTTTCCATTGACTGGGAAGACATCCCAGGCTGCCAGGTTGGCCCTGACTATTTACCTTCAGAAATGTGGGCATTTCTGGCCTGAGCTTTCCAGGGTAACCTGAAGACACCCTGCTGTGGGAGTGTGATGTGCTGGATTGACCTCGGGGCACCGCAGCCGCACAAAGCCCTCCCAACACGACTGCAAGGGCAAGACAATGGGAACATTCTGGCCTCGTTTGTGGCACTGTTCCTTTACTGACAGCTCACATCAGAAACCTGATGCTTCCCCTGGTGTTTCACACCTTTTGCTTCAGTCCTTTCCTGTCCCCGTGAAGTGATTCCTGCGTTTCGCCCCAAAGGAGGAGCTGCATTCCCCTGGAAGGTGAAGCGCTCCTGCACGTGGATTCCTGGAGCTTGTTCAATAAACATAAAACTTTAATATTGTATTTGGATTGCTGCAAATGGAAGGTGCTGCGTTACCCTAATGCATTTTCTGGGAACATAAGCCCACTCTATACCTCGGGACTCAATTAATTAAAGAACATTAAATACAGTACAAGGTCTTCCTCCCAGCAGCAAAAACACCTGCACTTCATTCCACAACTTGTGTCTCGCTTAATAGCTACAGAGATAGCTAAGGCCTCATCCAAAAACTATTAAAGTCCATGGAAAGGTTCCCATTTATGCCAGCAGGGCTTGGATCAGGCACCAAGGCGACATCGTGAGGATAATCAACTTGGAAAGTAAAGCACAACTAATTTGCAACTGGGAAAGCTCGGAATGAGACAGTGGAGCTCCAAGCCCTAGATTTTCAATGTCTCAGTGTAGTGTGAGCAAAGGATACTAAAGGACTTTGTGATTAAATAGAGGTAAGGTTGCACTCCAGAGATGTTTTCTTCCCTCACTGAAAAGTGACGGTCCCTAGCTCCCATACTGTTCAGCCTTTCCACTAAGCAGAAGATTCTTCAGTCCTCAGAGGAGGTTTTTAACACTAATCCTTTGTAAACACACAGATTTTCAGTTCCCTAATTCCCCTGTCAACAGGTTTCAGTACACAGTGACAGTGGGAAAGATTTACTAACCTCATTTTAAAAGACCATCAGACCAGCCAATGAGTTGTCTGGTCACCACAACAAATAATTACTGTCTGTGCCTGATTAAGAGGTCAAGAAACAGCCAGGATGGTACCAAAAGTGAGATTGATTCCTTTTCTCTAGACCAGTCTCTGGCAGCAATAACCTGTGGGGATGCAACATATGGTGGCATACAGGCAAATAGTTTATCCAAATGTACTCCTTGAGTCTTGCTCTTTAGATCTTGTTTGCCCCTTAATGAAAGCTATGGAACCACCAAAACCAGAAGGAAACCCTGTACATCAAAGAATTTAAACACCAAGCATAGGCTTGGCTCTGATTATTTAGTGGATGTGACATTTGGCTTTGCAAAGAGAGGTTTTGCACCTCCTGCCTCACCTGTGTTGATGTAGCAGCCTCCCATTACAGACAAGGACTTAGCCAGGCTCCTCTCCTGTGGAAACATGAAGAAATGTTGGTCCTTAGAAACTATATTTACATATGGTAATGGTATATTCCTGCCCATGACAGGCAGGTTGGAAATAGATGGTATTTAATGCCCCTTCCAACCCAAACCATTCTATAACTTTATTTTGGTTTAATTCCATCTTCTCCCCAAGAATTGTGTCTGTAACTGGCTGCAGAAATAATACACTATTCATGCATTTCTACCCTGGTATTCGCAAGACACACTTAAACCACTGGAATCAGAGGGTAAAAAAACCTGATAATCTCTAGCAACCTTGAGGAGAAATATTGAATAAGGACTTTTTCTACCTTACAGGATGTCTTAATAAAAGAAAAGAATGGACACAAGGATTTTATTTCAGTTGTGCTATCCCTGTAGTCTGGGCTGGAATGCACTCTAGGTTTTGAGGCAAATTGTATTATTTCTCCAAGACAGCAGCTACAAAATACAGATTCCTATTGATCCCTAGTGGCACAAACTAAAGAAGTCAAAATAGGAGGAAAAACAGGAAACTAACATCCTAGACACACAGTGAAATGGAGCAATGCAGGGTAGGAGGCTGTGGAAAACATTTAGCTCTGTGACCTTCCATCTCATTTATTTCAGTCCTACAAAATTAACTCTGCTCCTACTGAACTGAATCAGAGCTTAAAAGGAGGGAACAATTCTCATACATCTGTATCAGTCACTATCATTTCCAGCTTTTGTGTTGGCAACAAAGATGGAAAAGACCAAGTCACAGGAGGGACTCTACTTTGTAGGCACGTTCACCTGAGGAGCAGGTGACATCTTCAGGGAACACAAATACTTGCCAGACCAAAGGAGCAGGCTTCCTTAGTGCTTTACTGGTTGCAAAACACTACTTTTATTGCTATGTTGGTAAAATAAATCCTTCATCCCACAGCACAGAGACTGCTCTAATAGACCAGTGCATCTGAGTGTGAAGTAGAGGATCACACACCATCCTCAGCAAACCCTGGAAAAATAGGAGCCCAATTGGGACACTTCTGTGGAACTGGTTCATTACACTTCCCTGTAGGAGGTTAGCCTGGAAAGGGGAGAAACCAACCTCTCTGTCCCCATTCCCCTCTCCACTCTGCCCTTCCTCCTCTCTACTATTCCTGCCTTCCTTAATTACTTTTTACTTCTTTGTCTATGCGTGGTTTTAATAAATGCCGTAAAAATACATGTGCTGGAAATCTTGCAGTAGACATGGGACAAAGCAGAGCACTCTGGAACCAGCTTGGTATGATAGCTGTGCATGTGATGCCCCTGTTGTCACCTGAAATTTTCTTGGGTCCTCGGAAAAACACTGGAAAATGTCAGTAAATATAAGCTGTTAAGCTACTTCTAGTCAGTAGCTGAATGGGTCTGTACAGGGGACAACCACTGAGAAAAAGCTCAGATTTTTTTCTGCACATTCCATCCTCTTTTTCAGAAAAAAATCTGATTGAAACTGCCTGCCTTAATACTCTCTTCTTACTAAGATACTTAATATTGAAGAAACTACTTCTAATAGTAGTGTCTTACACAGAGAGATAGTGACAGGACTAGGGGGAACAGCCTTGTATGAAAAGAGTGGAGATTTAGATTGGATGATAGGAGTAAACTGTTCCCTGTGAGGTTGGGCAGGCCCTGGCCCAGGGTGCCCAGAGCAGCTGTGGCTGCCCCTGGATCCTTGGAAGTGCCCAAGGCCAGGCTGGACAGGGCTGGGAGCAGCCTGGGACAGTGGAAGGGGTCCCTGCCCCTGGAAGGGCATTGGATGAGATGGTTTTTAATGTCCCTTCCAACCCAAACCATTCCAGGGTTCTGTCATGTCATCCATGGGATATGTTATCCAGGGAAAACCTGACACCTCAGAGGGACAGAAGTGTTCATGACTGGAGGAGCCATGCACAGGAGATTGTCTGTGGTGGCAGCAGTTCTGCATCCCAACCAGAGCACCAGGGCTGTCCCAAACTGTGACTCAGCCGTCACCTCTGTATCACCTGCAGATGCTCAGGTGATGGGAAACCAAGGCAAGGCCCTGAGGCACTCCCATGACCTGTGTGGGCAGCAGGTGCAGCCTTCCACCACAAAGATTTTCACCACCTCAACATACACGCCAACCCGAGGAGCTACCAAGACCCAAACGACCAAACCAGAGACGTTTCTATCTTTCTTTACAGTATGTTCCAATATATCTTTTAATTTCGGTGTCTTAAATTTCCCCGTGTGTCAAACTCAGCTTTGCTTTCTCGTGTTGATTATTGTTTGCATAGATTGCTCAGCCTCTTCTATATGGGAGCCATCTGCTGTTTATAAAGCTCTCTTACAGTCACGTTTCCTGTAAAATACAACAGCTTTGTCGGTATTTTTTCTCTTTTTCAGAGCCCACTTCTGATTTTGATCCTTTAGTTTTGAAGTTTATTTCTCATTAAAAAAAAAAAAAGTCATCCAATTTTCTTTGGATGGTTGGAATCACTTTTGCTGAAGGGAATATAAAAATTTCCATAACCACGATTATTTTCATCAGTCTGTAAAAAAGGAATATCCTGGTGGCTATTTTAAATAGACACAGAGATTTAGTTATTTTGAATACCACAGTTAGTTAGAAAAATGTTATATTTGTCTAAGGGTAGACACCAACTGAAAAAGAAGAAAATTAATCAAAATTTAAACTTGATAAATTAAAATAATTTCTTTAATTGTATTCTGTGAGCCTATGATTCCAAGAAAATATTTTCTTTCAGAACTGAGGAAAAAATGTGATGTGAGGTAAAAAATTTTTGTCTTGGGTTTTATGAATGTTATAGTGTCTCTGAAGAAAAATTTTGGTACCCATTCCTTTACTCAAATAAAACATTTTCCTATGAAAAGTTCTGCAGAAACCAGTCCCAGTGGTGCCAATATTAGGGGATATCTCTCAGCCATCTCCTAATAGAGGAAGAAATAAAGCTCTTTTCCTTTTTAACACAAGATACTTGTTCCTTCTCCATAAAACATCAAATAATTTAATAATAAGTACTTTTTAAGTGTTTCCAAAAGTACAGGCATCTAGAGGCAAAGTTGAATCTTTAAGGAAATTCTATAAACACATATATCAATACGTAAAAATAACTATAACAGAGCTAACTGCAGTAATATTTAACTAGTTTGCATGGACTTTTCAGCTATAAACATGACCTTTGCCTTATCATGTTTAAATCTGTCATGGATGTCAGATATTGCCTTCTTAAGTGGACTCAACTGTATTACAGGCTTCTGTGGTAATGCTGGGCTGAAGTGTATCTCCATTTTATGTTCTTAAATATTCATAAGAAGCTTTGCAACATTAATATCTTAGAAGGCTTACAAGAACACTTAAATAATGTGTCTTGCCTCCCTCACCCCTCCCAAAAATGTCCCAGTCTTTTCCAATTTGTGTAATGCATTGAGCCATTTTAATAATTGTTTGGGGATTTATTCCGTGGTTCTGGAGTTCGCTCATAGCCAGTGTAATTATTATCTCCACTGGTCTTATCGTGTGCTAATCCTGCTTGTTTTACCAGCAGAGGAGAAAATATTTGAGAGCATAAGCATGAGGCATTGCACCCTACGAGTCCCCACACTGCCTCGTCTCTACCTAAGAAAATAAAAATAAGAATAAAAATGAAATCGGAATTTAAATTAAACCTTACTTTAGCAGGAATACTTCTAACGAGAGGGAGGTGAAGGGAAGTAGATATTCTGGCATTGTAACTGAAGTAATCAGTGGTGGAAGTGAAGCCAAATTCACATATAATCATCATTTATTTAGCCCTTATTTAATCTAGCTGCTTTAAATTATTTTTATCAGGTCATGCATGTTATGTACATGTGTGTGCACAGATCATTTGATGCTTGTTGAAGACATAACAAATCCTGCGCTGGACAAGGTCTTCATAAATTAAAGTTTGCTTTGAGATTTGTCATTACACATAACACAATTTTTTCCCAAATATGTAGCTGAATTCCTAGACATGGAATTAGAACAACCCCCATAAGTTTTCTGTGCACATTTCCAGGAAAGTAGATTTTGTGGGAGAAATACTTAAGCTACTCTTTTTTAATGGATTCCGCCTTGTTTTCTTGACAATCTTGGATATCTTTTGCACGGCAAAAGCCTGTTCCTACAAATTCTGCATTTCACACATGCAGGTTTCCTTTACTACTCCAGCCAAACCTCTCTCTGAACTTTCAAAATTAAGCACATGAGGGCTGTTCACCAAACACATCACGGCCTGAGTTTGCCACGATGAGCTTACGGGGTGTTAAGACCCACTTTCTACTCCTGCTGGCTGATGTTACCAATCTGCTTCCCGCCAAGGGGCAATATTTCAATGAAAAGCAATACAGAAAGTATTTTCATCACAATTTTATCATCGTGCTGCTGTTCCAGGGAGCCCTTGCTCTCATTCACCAGCAACAAGCAGCAAATAACCTCAGCGAGCTGATGTGCAGGAATGTGCCTTATTCCCTTATCTCTGCTTTTCGGTGGTGTTTACATAAATGTAACTCAAGGCTACCATTTGCAATTCAGCTTCTCGCTGTGCTTTATCCAGGCCAGCATGAAAATGCACACAGAGCCCCGTGCCTGCACTGGGATGGTGTCAAAATGTGGGGATCCAGAAGATGGATTGAGGAGGTGGCCTGGAAGTAGTGAAAGCTGGGCTAGAAAAGGCTTAGAAATGAGTTATGGGGCACAGTTGGCTATTCAGTGTGGGCAGGAGGTCAAGGGAGGGGATTCTGCCCCTGTGCCCCTGGGCTCAGCTGAGACCCCACCTGCAGAGCTGCCCCAGCCCTGGCTCCAACAGCACAAGGACCTGGAGCTGCTGGAGCCAGTGCAGAGGAGGGCACGGAGATGCTGCCAGGGCTGGAGCCCCTGTGCTCTGGAGCCAGCCTGGCACAGCTGGGGCTGCTCACCTGCACAAGAGAAGGCTCCAGGGACACCTTGTTGTGATCTTTCAGTATTTAAATGGCGCTTACAAGAAAGAAGAGAACAAAGATTTTAGCAGAGCTTGTTGCAACAAGACAAGGTGTGATGGTTTTGAACTGAAGGAGGGTTGATTTAGATGAGAAACAAGGAAGAGGCTTTTCACAATGAGGGTGGTGGGGCCCTGGCACAGGTTTCCCAGAGAAGTTGTGGCCGCCCCATCACTGGAAGTGTCCGAGGCCAGGTTGGATGTGGGTTGGAACAGCCTGGGATACTGGAAGGTGTCCCTGCCCATGGAATGAAAAAAACTTTAAAAGGCCCTTGCAACCAAAACTTTTTTATGATTCCCTGCTTTTGGTGGTTTCTGTGGATTAGGATGCACACTGTGGCCAATTCTACTCAATGTGGTTCAGGCTAAGATTGCAAATGCTCACCAGACATGAGGTAGAAACAGAGGGTGTTGCTGAGCCCGAAATGCAGTTCACAGCAGGGCAAGCTCCGTGTCAAGCTGGATCACACACCCAGCATCCCAGGGCATGCCTCGGAAATTACGTGGTTGCCCTGTGGGATGAGCAGAGCTCATCTGCCTTCAGGTCCCCATGGACACTAAATGCACTTAAAGCAGGATATTCTCAGGAGGTGTCAATCAGAAGGTACCACAACAGAGATAATTTACCCTAGTAAAGGAGAAGCCCTCTAGAATATGCAGAAATAAACCCCAGCCTCATCCACACTGCATTTCTTATTGGCAGTCAGCAGAGAAGGATTCAAGTGTTACTGGGTCACACCAGACTCTGTTATTGGGGTGAGGAGCATTGTCCATGTCCTTGGGTGGACAGAGGTGTGTCCCCATTCCTAGGGTGGACTGTGACATGCTGCATGCTTCACTTTCATATATTCCCATAAATAAGAGGAAGACTTGGAAACAACACAGTGCCAGAGGCAGAAACAAGGGCGCAAATCCCTATTTCTCCAGCACAGCTGGAGCAGCTGATTGAAAAACTCATACAACCCACCTCCACTATTCAAACTTTGGGGTGTTAAATCCAAATCTAAATAATCGTGCATGTTTCTTCCTTGACTAAGCACCTGAGCACTAATTACATGCCTGGTTAATTCGGTAATGTACATACATTTCTGGGCTCCCTCTGCTTGTATTGCTCTCTCTCCACTTCAGGAGATTAATGAGGTGAGGAAACAGAAGATTGTTACAAACCTGCAGCATGCTATACCTCCTAAGAAGATGATGGGAAATGTACCAAACATCATGTTATTTTGCTAACACTGCTGTGTACAGTACATAATTATAATTTAGGCGTTGTATTTCTTGCCTATTAGAATAGATAAGCAATGATCCAGGACTGCATTGAACAGCGCAGCTTCGCAGGACTGGTTTCTTGCCGTTGTGCTGCAATAAGCTGAAACACATTTTTGCCTGAGATTTTTGGCAGGGTCATTCATAGGTAGATTGATTCTGAAAAATCATATTCTTGTAGGTTCATCCTCTTCAGTTTCTTTGCTTTCTCTTTGCCTTTGGGATTATTGTTTTGTCTATTTTTTTTGCTTCTGCCAGGAAAGAGGTTTGGGCTGATTCTTCATTTATCCGTTTGCTTGAGGATCTCTAGGAATTCTGGATGTACGAGATCATTCTCATAGGACAGTTTTTGCTAGAAGGGACCAGAAAAGCCATCTTGCCTAACCCCCATGCTGAATTGGACCCTAATGAGTACATATGTGAGTTCATCCATGCTTAGTTATACAACATATACTTGTGGGATGCGCTGACCTGAAGCACCCATCTGCAGTTACAGCCTGTGTGTCCTTACCACTTAGAGAGGTAAAAACTGGGTTGGAATCATAGAATCATAGAATGGTTTACATTGGAAGGGGCCTTTGAAAGTCATTTAGTCCAAAACCCACTAGACCAGGTTGCACCAAGCCTCATCCAGTCTGATTTTGAGTATTTGCAGAGATGAGGACCCACCACCTCTCCAGGAATCTGCACCAGTGTCTCACCTCCTTCAGCATGGGGGCTTTGGGTTTGTTACTTGAGGGCCCTGTATTCCAGCCAAGCTGACCCATTCTGATATGCAAGAAGAGCATATGAAGATGCTGAGGGCTCATTCTAGATACTTTTATTTCTCTGTTTCACCTGCATTCCTTCTGTCTTTCTCCCTCTTCCTTTTTTTTTTTTTTAAGAAGGCTCCTACGAGCACAGCCCTGATGCTGTGCAATTATCCAATTTTCTCATTTATCAAAGTTTTATGCCTCTTAGTTTAGTGCTTACACACTCATTATATTAAAGGAGAAAATAAGTCTAATGAGCCCAATTCATAATCCAAGTAAGGCCATTAACACCGCAACAGCCGAGCAGACACAGCAGTGTGGAAGTGAATGCTGTTTAAAGAAGCTCAAGGCAGCAATGTGGGCTGATCACAAAGACAAAAAAGTCATATGCCCAGCTGATAGAATCTGCACAAACATTTTCAGTGGGACCCAGCTGTTGAAATGCAGGCACTGACTGCCATCCAAGACGCCCAAGGGTGTTCAAGGCACCTTCACAATTAAAAAGGTGGAAAATATTTCACGTGTCCACTTGATAAAACTGGAGTTTCCTCCTCTGCTTCTATCTAATGGACACTCAGAGGATTCTTGTCTCATCTTTCTTCAAGATTACTTCACATTTCAGGCACCTTCTCAGAAACTGCTAAATTTCTTATGCGTCCAAACCAGAGGTGGAAATGGGCTATTGAGATTGCATAAGTAGTGTGCCTGGATTTAAAATCAGACCATCCCAGCCCCAAACCTAGGTGCATTTTGTACTCCTTTCAAATTTTGAGGCAAGGCAAAGAAGTAAGGATACAAAAATTCTGGTCATGTGGTTCAGAAGACATGGACTGAAGATTTACAGAATCTCAGAATCAATGAGGTTGGAAAAGCCCCCCAAGGCCATCGATTCCAACCTGTGACCAATCCCCACTGTGTCACCAGCCCAGAGCACTCAGTGCCATGTCCAGGCCTTCCCTGGACACCTCCAGGGATGGGGACTCCAAACCTCCCTGGGCAGCCCCTTCCAATGACTGACCACCCCTTCCATGGGGCAATTCCTCCTGACGTCCAACCTAAACCTCCCGTGGTGCAGCTTCAGGCTGTGTCCTCTTGTCCTGTCACTGGTTACCTGGGAGGAGGGGGAGGCAAACCCCTCCTTTCAGGGGGCTGTAGAGAGTGAAATGTCACTGCTGAGTCTCCTCTAGGCTAAATGAATGTGGAAGTTTAAGACCCAGGCCAAAAGCTAATGGTTCTTCAGAAAACCAGAAATTTTCTCAAAATATCAGCTAAATGTCCTCAAATGGCCGTAAACTAAAGCACAAGCAGTTTCACCTCAAGATGAGGAAGAAATTTTTTATGTTGGGGGTGGCAAAACCCCGAAACATCTGTCCAAATCCAAATTTCTGGAGACATTCCAAACCCCCCTGGATGCATTCCTGCGTGACCTGCTCTGGGTCACCCTGCCTTGGCAGGGGATTTGGACTGGATGGTCTCTAAGGATCCCTTCCAAACCTGACAACTCTGATTTTGTGAAGGTATATACTCGGCACTTCAACCTCTTATTAAAAGTTCAAATGGCCTCTTTCTTCCCAATGAAAATATGCTTGCCCTGACACATACACGTAAGAGATCCGTATATTTACACGGAAACGTGACACAAATTCATCTCCCTCTCTACACACACATCTCTTTTTCCTTCTTCCCTTGCTGGGGTTTGGAGAAGCTGCTCCTCTGCTGTACAGCAGTGCAGGAGGAGCAGCCCTGAGGCAGCCCTGCAGTATTTCCCTGGTGTAACCCAACCCCTTGGTGGGGGCAGAGAGGGCTATCAGCTCCCTTTGATTAACAGGGTGGGTATGCCTGACGTTCACTTACCAGAACAGGGGAGATAACTTTGTAGACCACATTAATGGGGATCTACCTCCCTTGCTCATTGATGTCATTGAGCCTAACCATGTGGGGTTTTAGGAGCAGAGTAATTTCATCGTCTGCCTTTGATTACATCATAAATTGACACCTTGCCAAGTTATAAAAACATGGTTTTTGTCTGTGGAGGCCAGGGCACTTCAGATGATGCCCTATCTCATTTGCTGGTTCTTGTGCCACAGCAGAGCTATAGATCACATCTGTAATCCTGTGGAGTTCATTATCTCCTAATGCTATTTGGTTTTTTAGATCATTAGAATGAAACTTGACCTGACCTGTGAACTATGAAATTGATTGTTGCCTTTAAATGGTCAACAGCCCATTTTCTAATCGATATACCAAATAATTTTATACATATTTAAATTATATATAACTTTAATGCTCGTTAAATTTATCTGCCACTTTCCTTCTGTAGTTTATTTTGCATGCATCTGAAACATGGATGGTGCTTTTACTACTTGATGGTACGATTTAGAAAAAAGTGGAGGAAGAAGGAGGAGGACACAAATAAACCCTGGCCTGAAACAAAAAGCTGAGGCACTGAACATGAGTGCAATTCTGCTCTGAAGGCTTTTAAAACATATCCTAGTCTGGGCTGTGGTTTCAGATTAATTCATTCCATGATGACCAGAGGAAAAAAAAGAGCCCAAACCAGAAGAGAGTTTTGCTGTAATCATTCAAGTTTGAATAGAGTTGTGGCTTCTATTCCCCGCCTGCTGCTTTGCAGAATGGAAAACAGTAAGAGTTGAAGTGAAATGTTGAATTCGCTCAGGACAGCAGTGGATTCAGTGAGAAGGGAGGTTTTGAGATTAGTGGGGTTATTTCTGGTCCTGGGGAAGCTCTGTTTAATGGTTTGGGTCCACTGGGGCTCTGCACAAGTTTAAAAAGGGGTGGCTTTAAATATCATGCCTGGCCACCTTACAGAGCACTTAATTTTTAAGTAGATATGAAAACCTTGCTTATGCTCTGATGATTTTAGGAAGATCTCCGCTGGGCATCCTTTTGCATCCTGCCTGTTCTATATCTTCCAAAGTAACTTGGTGTCTTCATGCACAAGCTCCTGTGCAGCCCCATTAGCAGCCTTGTTTCTCTACCTTTTCAACCACTCAGTGAAACAGAGTTTGCTTGTTTGCAAATCTAGAAAAAAATGGGATTAAAAAGTGTCTCCCACCTCAAAGTGCTTCACCTTTTGACCCAGCCTGTTCAGCTCTCTCAGCACTTCTGCATGTCTAGAAAAGACAGGCCACTACCCCAAAGATTCCAGTTTGGGAAAGAAGCAAACTCAGATGCTCACAGCTTCAAGTTTCTCCTCTTATCCATGCGGGAGAGAGAAATGAAGGAATAAAATCCATAAAGTCTTTTTATTCTGTGAGAGATGAGAACCAAAAGCAGCAACAAGAGCGTTAAGAGGGAAATGCAGTCGCAGAATCAGGATGGGCATTGTGACCAGTGCAATTATTTAAGGCTTTAAAACTCTTGGTTTCACAGTTGCGGACAGGTCTTGTCATCACCTTCCCTTTTTCCTGTCAACAAAAGGAAGTAGTGTAATTGTCCCTCTTAAAGGCCTCTAAGGATGAAGTAAATAACTTCTGTAACTTGTTTAAAGAGGAAAAGCAGTACATTCTACAGCAAATGACAATTAATGATGAACAAAACTATTTTTCAGCAGAAAGGTCATTCCCTACCCCCCAACCTGCCAATCCTTCTTGTAACGCATGAGTTTTTCTGTACTCCTCAAACAGACTTTTAAAAATACTCAGGCAAAAAGGGAAACTACCTCAGGTATTCCCCAAATCACAGTCTTACTCAGGAAATCACAACGTGTTTTCATCCAAATGAGTTGTTGAAGAAAAAAGTGGGGAAAATACCTCTCTCTGCTCCCTGGTCTGCACCCTCTGAGCTTGCAAAAAGGAGCAGATTTCTGACTTTCCCATCGAGGATCCACTGCCCACAACAACATCTGTCTGTTCCCAGTCGCCCCCAGGACTTCTCCTGGGCTTTCCCTGCCCTCTTGAGAGGTCTGTCTGAGAAAAGAATAAAAAAATAACAAATAAAACTAGAAATCAGCAAAGGGCCATCAAAGAAAAGAAACCTCCAAACCATTTGGAATGGCTTTCCTGGATTACTGCCAGTCAGGCAGAACTTAATCTTCTGGATGTTCTTGGTTTTGAGAGTAGAGAGGCATTCAGCACTTATCTAAAATTAAAATGGGGAGCAGTGAAAGCCCTTGCAGGTACAGGGGTCTTATCTGCAAGGGACTCTGCTTTGTTTCTGCTATCAGCCCCTGCTTGGCAGCGAGCAGGGACTGCCTGGGGAGGGCAGTGGGGGGAAGCAGGAGCTTTTGCTGTGATCCTGTACCTGCCACTGCTGCATCCAGCAAATGGCACCTTTTAATACATGGTCATTTTTATTTATATTCCAGTTTTATCAAAGCAATGGGGCGTGCGATAGGCTGGTAAATAATTAATTTATTTCCCAGAGTCGCCCAGTGGAAGAGCTGACAAGCCCTGCCATTTATACTTTTATGAAACGCCAGATGAAGTGAAGACGTCAGCGAGGGGGGCAAGTCGCTGGGAACAAAGTGAATTAGAGAATATCTTTCCTTCAGTAAGACAAATTTGTGTGGGGTAACCATGCTTTGCTGGGGAAGCCAATTGGAAAAGAGTGATAGAGGCCCAGCTGCTGAAGTTCATCAAAGTCATCTGTTTCAGGTAAGCTCATTTTTCACCAGCCAAGGGGATATTTACCTGGAGTACACCTGTAAGGTACAGCCGACAGATTGAATGGTACAGTGCTTTATTATATTTCACACCCTGATGATTCAATATGATAGGAAAGGAGGGAGAGGAGAGCAGAGAGCTACAAAAAGGAAAAAAAAGGGGGAAAAAAGCAAGCAAGCAAGCCATGTCTTCTCTTTGGAGTGTGTTTGTTGCACTGTTTGGTTGCAGTGCTTAGGGAAACCAAAGGGAAGGGAGCAGCGTTGCAGCGCATTATGTTTCTGCAAGTGCATTTAGCTCAGAATAACCTTTCTTTTCCTTCTCCTTTCCTTTTTGCAAGTGTCATCCCAGATTTCTGCAGTGAGTCAACACAACATGATGTGTACCTCGTTAAGTAAGTCCACCCAACCAGCCAGCAAGAGCTGACTCTTCCTGTTGGCTCCCCTGAAGTTCCATGCTGCTGCTGGGAGAGCACAGATGCCTTCAGCTGGGCAAGGAGCTGAAATTCCTCTGAATTCACCTGAATTTGCCCAACAGCCACCTCTTATCAAAGTGTGCACCCTGCCTGCAGGTCACCCCCCAAGGTCATTGCATTGGAGCTCATCATTTTGCTGTGCTGAAGACAGCCACATCCATTGAGGCTCTAGTGAGAGACTGAACTCAACTCCTACAAGATAAAGAAACAGCATAAATTTCGCCTGATTTTTCAAATTTGGCTGTTGCATTCCCCAGGAGACCAAGAAGAGCTGTGCCTTGGAAAATAAGGCTATCAGTGCATGGTTTCAGGTTCTTGGTGATGCTCATGGGATTTTGGGGATGGGAAATTTGCTGCTTGTGCCCACTGCTTCCACTAAAAAAAAAAAATGGACATTTCTGTCAGCTCCTGAAAGAGTGTGGCCACAGTCCTTCTTGCTCAGAGAGCAGCATTCAGATTTGATGTACAATCTCTTGCATATGTCTGCTTCCCAACAGTCAAATATATTTGCTTCCTGGAAAAGGAGCTTATCTCTATCACAGCAAGTCTGGCTCAGAGGCAAAAGTCTGACGGATAATGCCACGACCATTTTGCTGTGAGTTGTCAAAGCTTAGCTGAATGAAGTCTTCTGGAGAAATTTGTAGTCCTCACAGAAATTATTGTTGTCAGAGACAACTTTCTGCTCTGATAATACCTTCATCAGTAACCTGGAGATTTAAGGTGTCTGAGCACCTGAATGTGATCTGGGTGCAATGGTGTGTCAGGATTGTTGTGTCGTGGAGATCCTTGAGAAAAAGAGGTTTGAGGTTTATTTTATGTATATATATATGTATATATATATAGGTTTATTATACATATATAGAGATTTAAAAATTGTTTGTTTGTTTGTTTGTTTGGTTGGTTGGTTGGTTGGTTGGTTGGTTGGTTGATTGTTCTTCTGGCACAGCTCTAACCCCTGGCATTTTCCCCAAGATCAGATTTCAGCCTTGGGATCGCAGCCAAAGGTTGCATCAGCCAATCCTTCAGCTAGCAGGGATTACAGCAAGGATTACAGCTGGGCATGCCAGCCCACTCCTGCAAGGTGTCATGGAGCCATGGACCAACTTGGTTTGGCAAGAGCTACGAGCTCCTGGCTGAATCCATACAAACACTGATGCCTCTTTTTAGTCCAGACTGATGCTGAAATCCACTTGCACTGAGCATGGGGCTCTGCTGCCTGAGACAGGAGTTCTGGTGGGCAGCAGACACCAACAAGGCTCTGCTCCTGCTGGCAGCACTGGAAGCCTCAGAAACCTATGCAGTTGTGCAGGATTTGCCCTCCAGATGGGGAAATAAATAAAAACACAAGTTTAAACATAAAATTGTCCAGATCTGAAGGACTCTTTCACTAGATTCTAAGCATCTCCAGATTCCAGATGTCGATCATTCAGGATTGTCTAGGGAATATCTTTCTATGCTAGATTTCTCCTGATATCATTTGTCCTTAATAAAGGAGGTAGTTTCTCATAAACTCCCAGGTATGTCTATTTCTGTTCCTTTTAGGAAAAAGAATCCTTCAATAAATTAGCATGCCTTTAAAATGATAATATGGCCTATAAAAATTATTGTGATTCATATCAGAACACATAATGATTTAACTAATCAGTCATTAATTAAACAGGTTTTTACCTGCGGGGGCTGCAAGAGTTTAATAATTTAAGCTGACTAAATGTTAGTACTACCCAGGCATAATTAGAGCTGTGGGGAAAGTTTCACAAATACAGCAAACGTGGCTACATTTCATGCTATTTACTGAGAGCAGGCAGCAATCTGCCAGCAGAGCAGACTTTTCAATTCTAAATGAGCATGCTGCCACCACAGAATGACCAGGAGGGAACTGGACTAAGGATGTCAGTTAACATAAATAATAAAAGAATCCACATTTCTACAACAGCTTAAATAGAATCACAGAATCACAGAATGGTTTGGGTTGGAAAGGACATTGAAAGCCATGTACTCTAAAATGGACCTTAAAGGCCGTGTAGTCTGCAGTGGGCAGGGACACTAAACCAGGTTGGTCCCAGCCCTGTCCAGCCTGGCCTTGGACACTGCCAGGGATCCAGGGACAGCCACAGCTGCTCTGGGCACCCTGGGCCAGGGCCTGCCCACCCTCCCAGCCAGCAATTCCTCATTCCCAGTATCCCATCTGTCCCTGCCCTCTGGCAATTTAAAGCTGTTCCCCTTTGTCCCCTCTTTGGGGTATATATGATCACCCTCATGGCAGGAGCTGTTGCAGGATTAACCCCTTTGTTATGAGCTTACATCTCGAGCACATCCTTGTAGAAGTCTCAGCACATCAGGGTTCAGGAAAAGAGCTTCTGTTAACAGAACTGTGTTGCTTTATCTTTCAAGGATGGAGATGAGCTTCAGGAGTCTGGACTCTTCTCTCTGGGACCTTGAGGGACACATTTTTTCCACCTTCAGGTCCCAATTTACATGCCAATAAACTGTAGCCTTTTCCTGTTCGAGAGTGCCTGAGTGCTGCATTTGTGCTCCAAAAATGCTTTATTACTGCCAACCATTATCTTATTAATTACAGCCTACAACTTTTTCCTTGAGCACTAAGAGTCTGCAGTGGTCCAGGGGAGAAGATAACACCTGTAGGAATGACAGGTTCACACACACAGGCCCAAAATTTCTGAATCCAGATCCTGTGTGGCTGGGAAGAGCAAAGAGGTGATGCCTGTGTATTTAATATGCAGCACCTAGAAGAGAAATTCTTTGGTCAAAGCAACATCATGGAGGAGGAATTCTTTGTTCTATGAAAGGTTAATGTACCTGGGTGGCAGCCGAGAGCGTTTGCATGCAGAGAGGTCATTAATCCATGCAGTAATAATTTGTGAAATAAAAATCAATCTTGGAAAGAAGGCAAAGCCTCTAGTTCCAAAGTAATGGAGTGCCTTTTGCACTGCATCTCGTTAAGCAAGACCCAAATACATAATGGGCTCAATTTCCATGCAAGGCTTCTCTGCAACCCAGAAAAACTAATAGCAACTCTAGACAAACCCTGATGCCTTTCAGGGTCTGCAATTGCAGCTCAATTAACACAGCTGATCCAGCCATGGCAGGAGAGTTTTAAATGGCCAAAGCTGCAATATTTATTCCAGGGAAGAGGGGAGCTGCTGGGCTGGTGGACCAGACCTGCAGACATGCCTGGCAGCAGCAGCCCTCAGTGGGATGGCACAATGAGCAGGGTTAGACCCTCTCTGAAGGAGCTTTGGAGGGGCCCAGCAGCACCTGAGCTCCTTCCCACTTGGAGAGAGAAAGGGAAGGTGCAGAGGGCTGCAGGATGCCCCATGGACACGATCCCACAGCTCCAGACAACCTCACTCATGCCTCTTCTGCTCCTGTTTACTCAGGAAGGAAACAAGACAAACCAAGACTGGGTGTCTGGGGTCAAACACAACCCCAAAGAGCACTTGGTCCCTCAGGCAAGGCTTGGTCCAACAGCTGCCAAAATCTATTAACGTGCATCCCTACAGGGAAATAAAGCGAGAAGAGAGGCAACTGGAAGGGAAAGTGGGCTCACCTGTGGAGCAGAGAAATCTTTCAAATAATATGTTTCTTTGAAGAACAGCCCACGAGCTCCTCTGCAGAGGAGTAATGGGGTCAGATTCATTCCCCAGTTCAACACAAAATGAAATACCTTTTTGCTCTCCACCTGCTCGCATGAGTTAAGGTGATATCAAAACTTCTGTGCTGTAGGCATCTGATTTCTGTCAGGATCCCAAAAAGAAAAAACACATTTTATCACTTGCTCCTTAGGTTGAAATCTGTCCCCTTCACCCCTTCTCTGCCTCCCAGGTACTTTAATTTGAATTTTCTGCTTGGGCTGGACTAGATTTCCTAGAGACTGTCACCAGCAAGGTGGGTGGCATGTCCAGGTGATTTCAGTGAGAGGAAACCCAGGCAGGCTCACTGCCAGGCTGCAGCCCAGCCCCAAGTGTGGAGGTGTCACTCTGTAATACTGACAAAGTACAAAATCCAGTCCCAATAATCCTCTTAAGTCAGACAAGAAAATAACTGGTGTGATTGATAACCCAAAGACAATCAAAGTGTTAAGGATTTAGGGAAGGTACCATACATACAAATATTTCCAGGAAGAGCTACACAGCTTAAAGGACTGTTTCATTTATATTTTTTTCCCCTTTGATGTACTAAAAGAGGGGAAAAATAACAATAATAACTTTAAAATGCACTGAAATCAGAGACAGGTTTGCCATTGGCTTGAATTGATTTTCAATCAGCTTTTAAGGAGCACAGCAGAAATATCAATTAACAACAAAATAATCATTACAAGTAAACAAAGACGATAAAGAATAAATTAGAGAAACACTGGAAATCAATATCGTTCGAAGAGAGAAAATCAGTACGAGGAACAAGAAATTCAGCAAAATTAGTGGAAAGAACTGTTTGCTTGCGATTTTTCCACTATGCTTCAAGTGGTGGAAACTCCAGACTGTGGATCCCTGTCTCCAGCAGGCTCGTGTGCCACCAGTCTGTCAGCTCCCCATTTTGTGCCCTGCAAAGTGTGATTCCCTCGTGGTTTTGTTTGCACAGCAACCCGAGAGATAGCTGGATATCTGATTCCCACCTTAATTAATGGGAAATGAACATCCCAGACTCCTCTCTCCTGTGTAGAGGTGATGTTTTCAGATGTGCAAACTGCTTCAAAGCAAAGAATGGTAGAGAGGCAGATATTCATCTACAGCTACTGTTGTAGAAATCTGTTTCCAGAAACTATCTGGAATACTGCTGGAAATACCATGTTATCTCCACATCCTGGCAGATGTGTTGCAGCAGACTAACATGAGGCTTTCAGCTTTACCAAGAAGAACTTTTTCTTCACAGAGTACAATAAAAATAGGCTAACAAGCTTTTGATAACCCAAACGTCCCGCAAAAATCTGAAAATAAAGTATCCTTCCATTTTCACTTCTTCAGTTTTGCAAATATCCCATTCAGTTCCTTCCACAGCCAGAGTTGGCATGGATGAAATTGTTCAGGGGAAAAAAGCAACCAACTAAATAAAAGAAACAAGCAAAAGAAATGTGAAACTGATAAATAACTCCATCAAAACCCAGTAAAACCACCTCAAGATGCCTTTTGAAGAACAGGTGGCTTGCATCACATTGCTTCCTCCAACCAGAACTGCCCAGTTTCAGTGTTCTGCTGTGACTCCTCTGTGATTCAGCAGAGTGAGGGGAGCAAAACATCCCACCAGAAATGTCAGGTTTACAGAATGGACTGCCTAATCCTACAGGATAAGACGGTTCCCTCTTCCCAGCTGACTTTCCAAGTCATTCTTGAAAGACAAGGAAATCTTCCGATATATAGTGAATAGCCTTGTTCTTTGGTCAGGTGGCAGCTCAAGGGCATCCCAAACCTCTGCTGGGACAAAAAGGGGCATTTTTGCCATTCTACTACCGAGCAGGATAACTTTGGTGGCAGGGAAAAAGGGGAGATCTGGCCCTCTGATGTTGCACACTTGGTTCCACATCTCAGCACCAGGTCACTTGCTAGATCTGGGAATATTTTTCCCCAAAAGAGGATGGACCGCTAGTGTTTTGCTCACCTTGGTTACATTTCTTTGGTGGGGCACAGCCCACTTGTCTTGGCAGAAATTTCCAACCTGAAGAGGTTCCTGGCAGCTCTCCCAGGGATGTCACTGCCTGAGGGAGCATGAGAACTTCAGGATGGCAACCAGGGACAAATTTCTCTATTATATGTATATATATGTATATATGAATGGGTTTTTTTTTTTTACATAACTACTGCACTCATAGTTCTCCACGCTAATCCCATCCCTGGCACAAATCTTGCATCTCAGTCTTACTATTTTTACCCTGTCCACATTCTGACATTCATTAAATTCTCAGTGTGCCCAAAGCTTACCAACACGGCACACTGCTTTATCCGGTGGCGTCAGCCCATCAATAAAGCTCAGCTGTTGGGTTTGTCTGCTCTCCTGCATTTTCAGATCACTGTAAATTATGTGGATGCTGGAGCCACGTGTCAGCACCAGGGCTTGAGGTCTGTGTCGGATTCCCTGTGCTCCAGCAGCATCAGGGGTTAGGCAGGAGTGAGGCTTCCCCATCATTTCCAGGGAGGCACAGAGCTGCCACTGGGGAAAAAAAAAGAAAATTAAAAAGTAGTCTCTGCTAAAACTCAGCCTGGCTGGGAGGGGATGAGAACATGAACGGTGTCTTTCTCCTTGGCTGTGACTTTCCACTCATCTTCTCTCTTTTCTCACTCCAGAATGAATGCACAATTAAAACACAATCAATCTCTGTGACATTTCCAAAGTGTGCAGTCAGTGTACCAGCTTCTTTTGTAGCCTTGGCGAGAGCCCAGATTTCTTGGAAAAAAAATAAACTCTTGACTTTCCCCTCCGAGAAACTCAAGATTAAAGGTTGTCGAGTGGGGACAAATCAACCATCAAATTGTGGGGACAAATCAACCATCAAATTTGTTGTCAACAAATTAATGTGCTGAAGAGACTTAAAGAGTTGCTCTTGTCAGGTTTTGTAGTAAGTGGGGATGGTTAATTCTAATGGTAGCCAGCGATTTGCATTCAATAGCTCTGTGTAATGTGGATTTTTTTTAATATATGTGACTTGTTATACCTACCCTTATCAAAAAATAAGGGGAGTGAAAGGTGAGAAAGCTATTAGATGAAAAGCCTCTTGTTTGTGCTAAGAGAAAAAAAAAAAAAGGTGTTCCCTGTTTATAGTTTATTTTATTTGTCATCTCAACAGAGACAGGAAGAAAAATATCAATATTTAAGACTACCTCTAGCAATTGTGTGTTTTGTTTTTCTATTTATACACCCTCGAGGTGCATAGAGGGTTATAGCAATGCCTCAGGTCACACTCATAATAACGGGAACCTCACTTTTATTTTTTTTTCCCCATCTCTCTTTAAAACAACTCTATTAGTACTGCGCAAGCTACCTTAAGCAGCATCTGACATATACAAACTGTTGCCTGTAGGTTGCCTGTTTGTTTGATTTTCTGCAGTGTGAAGGTTGAGTTGAGTCATTTTGCACCCAATTACTTTGCAGTAAATTTGTCGGATGATTCTTGTCGTGCCGTATTGATCCAACGTGTCACCTTGAACTTGTTTATTGACACATCAAATTCCAAAGGCAGCCCTGTTCAATTTACCACTTCCCAATTATGGCATTTATATGATGTCACTGAAGCTTCTTGTCACGTTCAGATGAGGCCATTTTCCCCCCTCCACCACCAATCACCTGAGCAGCGGTTGCCATTTTTCTCTGACCTTTCCCGAGACAGATGGTGGTTCATAAAATACATCATTAGCACACATGTCATTTTATCTTGCCTGGATTTTTTAAGTGAAAGGTGCTTTGTTCAACAAAAGGCTTTTCAATTTTGTCCTCAGTGATGGCGTTGCTAAATAGGATTTTTATCCTGATGCTGGAGAAGGGGCTTCACCCCCGATGGGTTCACCAGGGGATCTGCAATATGACACCAGGAGAGCTTCATCCTTGGCCCAACAGAGACCTGCATTCCTGGATGGCACCTGCATGGGACCTGCATACATTCCAACATCCCAGGACCCAGCCTCCTGCTCTGACACACAAAAAACAGGTGCTGGAAACGGGATGTTGATGGGATGTTCCCCACAATGCTTCACGGATGGTCAGAGATGAGTGCAGAAGCAAAAACTCTTTGCTTTGCAAAGTCTTTCAAAATTTATGCGTTTATGATGCCAAAGATACTGAAAATAGCCGCCTTCCTCACCCTGAGGTGTTCTGTTTCCTTCAGAATTGTCCATTCAGCTCCTTGATAACTCAGGAGTTGGGCAGGAAGATCATTTGAAAGTACTGCTTTCTCTTAACTCATGGCAATATTTTATGCTAATAGCTAGAAATGTTATCTGGATGTCTTTGTCCCTTGGATTGACTCAGCAGCACGCTTGAGTCTTGATGTTTATTGGGACTTTGGTCCCACTACTTGAGTTTAAGATGTCTGTCCTTTCAGAGTGAGGAAGCTGATGTAACCCAGAAGAAAATCAGGGCCAAGACAGGTATTTGTAGTTTGGGGTTCCCTAGGGCTGAGGTCAATGTTAAAGACAAATTGAAGAGCATGCACTCTTCCAGCACATGATTTACCACATGCCAAAAGAAAAAAGTCAGGGAGGGGGGGAGAAAGCCTTCCACGGCAGAAGAAAATATTATTTTCTTGGCAGTTCCTCAGTTAGGATGCCAGTGGTGCTTTAAAGTAGCTGGAACAAAAACATTTACAAATCCAATTTCATTAAATATGAATTTCTTCTTCTTACTTGATGCTCACTGTTTTACTTCCCCATTTCCCTGACAGAAGATGTGGTCATTTCTGCATCACCAGAAGTTAGAAAAAGCAAACAAGTTCCTGCACAGCCCAGCTCTTCCCACTATGCTCTCACACCACAAGTTCACATGGCTGCTGTTGTTTCATCCCAAAGCAGAGGTGCTGCCTACAGGAGGGGAAGAAAATAAAGCCAGCAAATGCTCTCAGCTGGGGACCTTGAATGGCAGCTGTCAGTCAGGAGCCAGCTCCTGATTTATAAACCACAAAGGAAGGGTTATGGTGGATGGTGGGCACCTCCTTGCTCTTGTTCAGGCAAAGCATTGGTGGTGTCAGATGTTGCCAGGGGGTGGGACAGCGAGGTCCCACCTCTGTGTCCTTGGCACCTCTAGCATTTTGTTCCCCTTGCCCAAGCCTGAGTTACTGTTTGTGTAACAAGCACATATTGTTAAAGACTGTGACTCTTCCTGCTGCAAAGGTTTTGCCTGTGCTCCTCCTTCAGCTTTATCCATCCTGTGCACAGCTCCCAGCATCTTCTGCTTTTCTGCTATCAGGTAAGCCACATTGTAAATCAACCACAACTTTGATGAAGGGGAGAGAGAATGATGCATCTGACTCCATGTTTCAGAAGGCTTGGTTTATTATTTTATGATATATATTATATGAAAAACTATACTAAAAGAATAGAAGGAAGGATTTCATCAGAAGGCTGGCTAAGAATAGAAAAAGAATGATAACAAAGGTTTGTCTCTGACTGAGACAGTCTGCACAGCTGGACAGTGATTGGCCATTAATTAGAAACAACCACATGAGACCAGTCCCAGATCCACCTGTTGCATTCTACAGCAGCAGACAATCATTGTTTGCATTTTGTTCCTTAGCCCTCTCAGCTTCTCAGGAGGAAAAATCCTAAGGAAAGGATTTTTCATAAAACATGTTGGTGACAAAGCCACAGCTAGCTTATGAGCACTTGTCTCCTTTTCCAAATCTTTGCATCATAAGATACTGAAAAAACACCCACTTCCTAGCTCTGAAAAGATTCAAAGTCTCTAAGTCCACTGGGCACACCTTAATTGTTGAAAATTTGCTGTACACACCCTCAGATGTTACGGCAGCAGGGGCACAGCCAGATGTTTGCTAGTGGTTTGCATTCTGACTTGGAAATACCTCTGCCTCGTCTGCCAGGGGCTTTGCAGATATTCCCCTGCATGCAGGGGGTAAAAGCCAAAGCAGCTAATATCCCAATTTCCGAAGCAGAGACTGAAAAAAAGAGATGCCATTCTTGGGATATCAGGTCAGGGAAGGTTCTCTGAGCCTAAAGCAAAACCTCCCAACAGACAGTCAGGAAGGAATATGAAGTCAAGGTCATTTTTAAGCTCAGCACCACGTGCTGGCCAGCCCTGCTGATAATTTCTGGTGGTTCATCAGGTCACCCCTGAAGCCTTTGAGACCTTTGCATACATAATCTATATCCTGTCAGCCAGGATATAGAGGTTTTGCAGTCTTGAGGACCTCTTCTAAAACTTCAAATGAAGAAGGTCCTTGGCAAATCACAGCATCACAGAACATCCTGGGTTGGAAGAGACCCACGAGGGTCATCCAGTCCAACTCCTCCCCCTGCACAGACACGCCAACAATCCCACCCTGTGCCTGAGAGTAGTGTCCAAACACTCCTGGAGCTCTGGCAGCCTTGGGGCTGTGCCCATCCCTGGAGAGGCTGTTGAATGCCCAACCTCCTCTGAGGAAAAACCCTTGTCCTGATGTCCTACCTAAACATCACCATGATCTTCCCTCAGGTCCTGTCGCTGGTCACCAGAGAGAACAGATCAGTCCCTGTCCCTCTGCTGCCCCTGGTGAGGAAACAAAGTTTGGGACTCACTTGGTTTTGGCTGGAATGAAACATCTTTGTTTGCACCACTGCAATTCTCTGCAGACGCTCACAAATAAAATGGGATGGAGAACAAACGCTCTGGTAGATACTGGATTTATGAGGTGCCAAGTTTAAATAGCACCCATAAGGCTTAAGCCAGCAGCAATGGGGAATCCATTTTTCAACTGCAGCAAGCACACAAGATCTCTCTCCTCTCACTGGGTGGTACCAATTTCCCGAACTCCTCATGCCAGGAAATCGTGTCTCCACCTCCTCACGTGTGACTTAGGGTTCTTTTGTGGGCTCTTTCTGGAGTCCAAAAAGGTACTAAAATAGCAACCCCGCTACTTAAGGGTATCAGGTGACCAGAGACAGCCCTTAGATACCAATTAACCTCTGTGCCAGTTTCAGTCTGGTGTGCACACTCTCATCATGACGGCAACTGTTGAATAATTAATCCCTTAGACTAAACAAAACATTGCTGGGCTGCACTCAGCTTCCTCTTCTGCTCCTTTATGCACTGATGCCTAATTTTTTTCTAATTGATAGTCACCCTCTTCTGAAGGGAGAGTTTGTGGGTTTTTTTTTTCCTTTATATGGATATGATTATATTCTTTTCCTTGGTTATTTGAACAGTGGATCAGGGGGTTGAAGTAGCCAGTGTATTGGAAAGAAGTAAAAAGAGTAAGAGAAAAAGGAAGAAAAGTGAAATTGAATAAGAAAGAGAAAGAGTAACAAAGGAAGAAAGGGCAAAAGGGCAAATTAAATGGAGAAGAGGGACAGAAAAGAGGAAGGAAGTGGTGGAAGGAAGTGGTGGAAGGGAAGGGAAGGGAAGGGAAGGGAAGGGAAGGGAAGGGAAGGGAAGGGAAGGGAAGGGAAGGGAAGGGAAGGGAAGGGAAGGGAAGGGAAGGGAAGGGAAGGGAAGGGAAGGGAAGGGAAGGGAAGGGAAGGGAAGGGAAGGGAAGGGAAGGGAAGGGAAGGGAAGGGAAGGGAAGGGAAGGGAAGGGAAGGGAAGGGAAGGGAAGGGAAGGGAAGGGAAGGGAAGGGAAGGGAAGGGAAGGGAAGGGAAGGGAAGGGAAGGGAAGGGAAGGGAAGGGAAGGGAAGGGAAGGGAAGGGAAGGGAAGGGAAGGGAAGGGAAGGGAAGGGAAGGGAAGGGAAGGGAAGGGAAGGGAAGGGAAGGGAAGGGAAGGGAAGGGAAGGGAAGGGAAGGGAAGGGAAGGGAAGGGAAGGGAAGGGAAGGGAAGGGAAGGGAAGGGAAGGGAAGGGAAGGGAAGGGAAGGGAAGGGAAGGGAAGGGAAGGGAAGGGAAGGGAAGGGAAGGGAAGGGAAGGGAGGAAGGAAGGAAGGAAGGAAGGAAGGAAGGAAGGAAGGAAGGAAGGAAGGAAGGAAGGAAGGAAGGAAGGAAGGAAGGAAGGAAGGAAGGAAGGAAGGAAGGAAGGAAGGAAGGAAGGAAGGAAGGAAGGAAGGAAGGAAGGAAGGAAGGAAGGAAGGAAGGAAGGAAGGAAGGAAGGAAGGAAGGAAGGAAGGAAGGAAGGAAGGAAGGAAGGAAGGAAGGAAGGAAGGAAGGAAGGAAGGAAGGAAGGAAGGAAGGAAGGAAGGAAGGAAGGAAGGAAGGAAGGAAGGAAGGAAGGAAGGAAGGAAGGAAGGAAGGAAGGAAGGAAGGAAGGAAGGAATCTCTTCTCTCCAACAGAACAAAAATCCTGCTCTGACAACTAGTTGAAGAATGCGTTTTGCTTGCAATGATGGTTTAGTTTTCTGTAGTATTTTATGCAAAACTCTAAAAATTAAAAATTACCTCCAGGGACTAATTTTTTATTTTATTTTTGCAAATATTAGATAGCCCATTTCCATCTTATTGAACATATTGTCACTCTAAACTGGCAGCTCATTTGTTATTCTCAGAGCATTCTAAAGATACAGAAATAATACTGCAGAGAATACAAATGGCTACACGTTCTATGAACACTTTCCAGAATATAAATTTGTAGTCAGGGAAGAATTTACTGATACATCATTGTTTTGTTTTCAAGTCAAAGAAATTTATTCTTACGTTTCATGTGTAAAATTGTGTGCAGTGCATTACTGCAAACACATCAATTAATAACAGAGGGTCAGATTTTGTGTTTCTCTGAGCTTTCTTGGGTTAAATTCTCATAGGCAATCAAGAACTGCTTAAAAATACTGAAAAACATTTATCTTTATGAGTTGTTTTCATTTTGTTGGTTAAGCACCACCTATGAGTTCAGAGTGGCTCATGGAACATTCTAAGAAGAAATGATGGGACATCTGAATCATAAAGCATCAAAGCCTAGTTCTAGTTTGGCAAGGACATTCTTTAATCTTTAATTTTGAGAATGCCTCCTATAAGTGGTGTCAGTAGCCTGTCAAAGCCCACAGGAGCACCTAAGATGCTGTCTCAGCTCAGTGCTGTTCAAACATTACTTTCAAGCTTTGGAAATGCCACATGAGCGCCTTGTGTCTCTGAGTGACATGGCACCTTTGGACAAAGAGAAAGGCAAAAATTTAAAAAGCAAATTGAGAATTGTTACCCTTCGGGAGAGAGCTCCAAGGTCTGCCAAAGCCTGACTGTGGTAGGAGGTTTGCCCCAACCAGGAGTCCAGGGATTGAGTCCCATGTACTTACTTTTCATTATTCTTAAAATCAATAAGTAGATACTGACTACTCTTAAAGTGAATATCAAGATTAATTGACCCAAATGGTAAGTATTGATCCAGGAATGGCCAATTGATTGTCAAGGGATGATAAATCTTGAATTTTATAGGAACATGAAGCCACAGGCAGGAGCAACCCCGGGTTCACAGTGGTGGGTGAAAACACAGGGAGATCCTGGGCTGGGATACACGGCCAGCACCAAGCTTTGCAAACTGGAAGTGCACAAACCCTCCCTTTCTTTCCCCAGAGGAAATCTGAGAAAAGTTTTTCACATATGCTGGGCAAAAATCAGAATCTTTATAGCAGAGTGCAGCAGAAGAGGTGTCCAAGTTGAGTCTTCCTCTAGTGTGGACTGACGTTGAAAAAATTATCGGGGGATCTGTTGGGATAGAAATATCCAGAAATACTTTTGATTTCTTTGGTCACTGGAGTGTTTTTAACCAGAACTTTAAAGAGATCTAAGTGAAAAAACTTCAGTTTACCTGGGATTGAACACCAGCTTCTGTGGGCCAGAAGTCAGACAATATGGATGAGTTTTTAATAAATACATGTAACATTGACAGGTAATGTGATTTATCAGTAACATTTCATACAAAGGCCTTACTGATTTCTGGGAGTTGCAAAAACTAAGCATTTATTGGTGCTTTGTCCTTTTATTTTTGACCAAGAACCACTCAAAAGATCTGGAGTTTGGGGTTTTTTTTTTTTTTGTTATGAAATTCAGAATTATTTTTTTTAATTTAATCAAAGCTAGTAGTAAATGATGGTAATTATGTTACACCAGAAGAGGTTTTTAAATCAAAAGGGAATAATTCAGTGCTGTAAAACCACAGTCCAGGACAGTGAATGTCTATCCAGACTCTCTTCTCCAGCAAGGTTACAGCACAAAGAGCAGAAAGACACAGGGACAGGCTGTGACCTTCAAGTTAATCTCTCCCCTGCCTGCCCTGATCAACACAAAACCTAAAAGTCCCCAGCACCTGGGGCTCCAGGCACTGCCTTCAGGAGATCTCCCAACCATCTAGAGCATATGCCCTGGAAAGGTTCCCTCCCTTTTTCCCCCCAGTAGCATTTCTGTGCCTTTTTAGCCGCACTCCCAGTCCCGTTCCGGCGGTGCTTCCCCTCCCGCACGTCCGCATCCGTAACGCTTCTTCAAAGATGGAACCACCTGGGAGCTGCCAAACAGCATCCAGACCTCTGGGATGTGAAATATTTGTATTTTAATTGCATTCTTTGTTCTTATTCCTAATAAAGGATGATATTATGAGGCCTGAGGGCCATATTCCTCTTTCTAGGGATTGTTACTGTGCGATGATAAGGAAAATGCTACGTGATGTGGAATATGCATGCAACAAAAGTGTCCTTCAATGTGAGGAAATATTCTGTCTGCCTTCATAACCTCAGATGGAGGGCAATGCAGCTGAGAGCTCTTCCCTTAAGCACTGCTTCTTACCCTGCATTTACTCTTCAGTCTTATTTTCTATAGATTGCCATGAATGACACTTGGAGGCAAGAAAGAGAAGGGAATTTTCTAAAAAAGTGTGCAGGAGGCATGGGTACAAAACCAATTATTTATTAATAGGTTTTGTCCACACACCTCCTGTGCATCATTTGGAACATTTACCCTGTAGGCAGTAAGGAGCAATCAGGTGAGAAATTTGGGTTTGCATCTTGCCAGACGGGCTTAACAACTTCATGCTGAACTTTAGCTCCCCATCTCCATCCTTGCAACACAGGAGGATGTTTAATCTAAACAAAAATGCCTAAGACTTTGTTTTTCTCAAAATGTTGATTTTATGCTCTTAACAACGTATATAAATATATTTATATTACCTATTTATTAATATTTATGTGGAGAAATGCATGTTTGCAATGTAGGAAGTGTCCTCGTGTTTGCACTGGAAAAGAACATTTTGCCAGAAAGAATTTGAGAGCAATAAGGATTCCATTTTTTTAAAAAAAAGCAGAAGGCTAATTGAAAAACATCAGCTAGGCAAAAGAAAACAAAACTTTTAATAGATCCCTAAGCATCATTTGCACCTTAAATGACCCAAATATCTGTCATTAATGCACAGGTCTACCAGTGCCCGTTGATCCACAAGTGTTGAAACACACTGTTTTGGCATGAGCTGTAATCCTCAGGATGCCATTGATGAAGAAGATTCTTAGCACTTCTTGCATTAAAAAGCATCAGTCAGCAGTGCCTCATTTTGTGAAAGAAATTGTTGCATTTCATGTACTTTAAGATATTTGTCAAGAATCAGACAATGAGGCAGGACTCAGGAAAAAGTTCACTCCTTGTGCTCCAGTATTCTGTGCTATTCTGATCTCTTTGCCATGCTGTCCTGAGTCAGAAAACACCTGAGGGTGCTGAAAAACTCACTCAATAAAATACAGAAAGAGCTGTGCCAGGAAATCCTCCTCCAATGGTGTTTAAGCTTGAACTCAAACACTTCTCAGTGTGGCTTTGATTCCTGTGGGCTGCTGGAGTGAAGCTGTTTGACGACTCCAGTGGGAACTGCCGTAAATAAACAGAGTGAGAACTCAGGAACAAACTTATGTGTGCACTGCTAAGAATGTCATAGATCAGAGGTTACCAGGAAAATCAGATTTTTAATCACCTGACAAGGTAAGGAGCAAATGAAACGAAGGTGGGTGTAATGGACTAATTCCCATTCCTTCTATAGAGTTTCAGAATTTAGTGACAAGTTAATCACAATGTTTGAGCTTCAGCCAGTAACATGTGTTCCTCAAAAAAAAAGGAGGCTTTGTTTTCTGGTTGTCCATTGGATTGCAACCAGTCTTTCAAGCAAGGAAGCCACAAGCAGGCACAAAATCTTCTGACAGCAGCAGGACGATGAAGATGATCGTGCCGAAGTTGTGATTTCTCATAATTTAAAAGAGGAAAACAGGCTGGGACTCTGACACCAGTGCTGACCTCGCATCCCTTCCCAAACTTGCCCCAGTAATCAGCACACATTAAGGGCTCTCCACATGTAACATTGGTTATGTGCAAAAAATCTATTCAAAACAAGCAAATGAAGAATCACAGACTCACAGAAAGCCCTGAATTGAAAGGGACTCACATGGACCATCAAAGTCCAGCTCCTGACCCTGCACAGGACAGCCCCAAAAATGATGCCTGAGAGCTAATTTAAGTATTTGGAATGTTGGAAAATAACCTAGAAAAGTTAATTTAACAGGAACTTACCTGACTTACCTGGCTTACCTGGCCACACTTCACTCCATTGCCCGCAGGTAAAAGGAGGCATTGGGCATTAAAGCTGGCAGCAGGCTCTGTGAGGAAGACAATTAGCAGCAGTGAGGAAGCATTGCAGCCTGCCAGACTTTTACTGAGGCAGGTCATAAAATGCTTTTGTTCACATTTTCCAAGATTCATTGGCAGACTTGTAATTGATGACAGAGTTAGGAGAGAAAGTGTCTCTCTCGAGCCCTGTGCACGGCTCCCCATGCCATTGATAATGACCTACTTGCATTTACAAGAAATAAGTTCCAGCATCCTTTTATTGATGCAAAACTGCCCACCATTGAGGAAGCACAAACAGCTCTGCAGAAGCTAAAGATAAATAAAGCTATGAAAACCTATTCCATTTCTCCTGAGCTGCTAAAGTCTGCGGCCTCTTAATTGCTACAAAGCTATAGACGCTGTCCAAACTCATTTGAAAGAATAATCATATACTCAATAACCAGCACATTGGAATAGCAATAATAAAATACCACAGAAAAGGAAAGATGACTAAGCAAAAAGGCATTGCTTAGTGTAATTCTATTTTTAATACTTGGTAACTTTTGCCTGGGTCATGCTCTGGAGATTCACTATCAGAGTGACTCCCATGATAAAACTGCCTCAAAGACAGTTAATAATTTTGAAAGTGGATCCACAGCTGGATGCTTTTTTTAGGGTGAAATCCTAGGGAGTTTGTTTAGCCCCTGTGATTCCAGCAGATTTGTCTGAAGACAGGCTTGGTAAATTCTGTATTTGTTACACTTTATGTTGAAGGTTGGACTTGATGGTCTAGTGGTTGGAGTTGATGATCTTGTAAGTCTCTCCCAACTTAAATGGTTCTATGATTCCATGATTTTTATTTTCATTTGCTGTTCTTTAGCTCTTTCACCCTCTTTCAAAACAGTGGGACAGCTTTTCTACCAGGATGTGCTTCTGAGGGAAGGCCACAGATGTCCTCTCTGTGGACACCACTGCCACAAGGACAAATATCTGATCCAGGGCCACACTTCCAGTGCACTGGGCACCTTCCAGTTTTGGGACCCCTGAAACCAGCATCAGGTTGCCCCAGCCACTTTAGATCTCCTCCTAATTGACTTGCTAATTTGGTCTTGCTCCTGCAGGCTGCCCACATTTCTTTTTAGGGTCCCTTGGAAATGAGGACCTTCCAAATTAACCAACCCACCAAAATCCACACCAGTCTTTCAAAATCCACCTACAGGCCAGTCAGCCCTGGAGACAACTGGCTCCTGCAGACTTGCTTCAGCTGAAGTGTAGGCTGATAAGCACTGCAGCAGCACTGGCATTCTGCAGTGATGGTGGAAAAGAGATCATTTAAAGCCGTTGCATTCTGTTGCATCTCTCAACCTGTTCCACAGAAAACAACCTCAAATTTGCAGATCTCCCCGTAAGTCACCATAAAAACATGCCATTTTTCCTCTGATCTTTAATTCCTTCAGCATCTACTCCCTTAATTGTAGTTTACAGATAATTCCAGGTAGAGTAGGTGTCATTAAAAGCTCATTTGTCACTCGGTAGTGGCAGCAGTAACGCGGTGTCTCCTACTGTAACTAGGAGAAGGCTCCACAATGATTGCACATCCCCAGGCAGCGAACACCGAGAGTTTAATGGTGCCAACTGTAACTGCAGCAGAAGGAGAAAAGCCCAATGTGTGCAGCACAGAGCCAGCTAACACAGCTAAACACCCTCTGGCAGACAGCCCTGAAGGGCAACCACCCCATTCCCCGAGTCAGGGCTGCAAATTCAGCCGCAGGATTCAGACCTAGAGAGTCTCTGGTGGGAGGAGCAGAGTCTGGTGGGACGTGCACCTTCTGTCAGTAGGGCTTGTTAGAGCCACAGGGCTCAGCTTAGCTCAGGCAGGGTCTGGGCTCTCTTTTTCCCAAAGGAGAAAGGGGGCTGCCAAGGGAGCTGCAGCCAGCCGCACACACTGGGGGAAATGTCATTAAAAGGTTATCATTTGCAATGGAGAGCGTGCCACTTAAATTGTAACTGCCAGGATGGTAAGTGCATTAAATCACATTAACTCCACTGAAGTGAGGGGAGTGTTAGGAGGAGAGCAGATAGTTTGTGTGGTTTATGTCATCTGCGAGAGAAAGCAGTGGAGCAGGGAAAACTTCCACACTGCCATTTATTAAAATTACACTCAGCGCTTCCCTCCCTTTCGTTAGAAACATTAACAGATCATTGGTCCTGTTCTCATCTCACCAGTGGGGAAACAGCAGCACAGAGATTAAGTGGCAATTTTAAGGTGAAGTAAATAGCTACAGCAAGCCCATGGGAGCTGGAGACAGACCTGGCTGAAAGAAGAAATTAAGTCACTTTGCATGTTCACACCAGCCCCTGATGGCTCTATAGGCTGAGGCAGAGTGGCTGGGAGCTGCCCTGCAGTTTAGATTCAATTCTGGTAAAATTCCTTAATGCAAGGGGCTGTTCAGTCCTGGCACAGCTGCCCGGGGCAGTGGTGGTGTCCCCCTCCCTGGAGAGATTTAGAAGCCATGTGGATGTGGGGCCTGGGGACATGAGGCAATGGTGGCCTTGGCAGTGCTGGAGGAATGGTTGGACTTGGTAATCCTGGAAGTCTTTTCCAACCTAAATGATTCCATTATTCTATGACATTAACCTAATGGAGAGATGGAGGGGTTACACAGCAACGCAGTCGGGCTCTGTTGTTTGGGGAAGTGTACACCCCAGCTCAAAACACCATGGACTTCACCTTCCCACCTCAAATAAACCCAAACATGTATCTTGCCTTGCCTTGCACAGAGTGTAATAAATACAAACAAATTCATTCCCTACAGAGCTTTGGAAGCACTGGTTGTGTCAGACTACAGCAGCAAAGCAGGTTTGTCACTCAATAGAATATAAAATTTCCCCTTACTTTTACTTTTCATAGAAAAATAATTCAGGGGTATGAGAAAGCAAATTTTCTCATGCTTGTGTGGGCCCTGGACATGTGGAGATAACTTGGCAGTGATGTGAACAGAGGAAGTACTTTTCTTGACCTCTTCCCATTCTTTCATGCTTGTTGTCCTCACATGAGTTTCTATCGGGGAGGCAAGTAGGAAAAAACAAAAGTGGCAGAGTCCTGACCAATTGCCATGCACACAGGAGGAATAATTAGTACAATCAATATGCAACCACTGGGTAAATTTGGAACACCTGTATCCAGGTCTTTAACTGTCATCTTTTTTCCACCCGGTTTCTGCCTTTTAGCATCTGGCTGTAGCAGTCCAGCCTAGCCTGGTACTGGGATCTACCTAGGCCAGCACAAATTAGCAAAACACTTTCTCTGCTCCTCTCTGCTGTTCCCTCTGTCAGGAACAGCCTCGGGGAGGCAGGACAGATGGATGTCACCGCCGCCCCCTCTGCGGGGACGGCGGCAGGATCATCCCTGCAGGATGATCGGTTCCTGCAGGGCACCCAGGGCTGTGCCCCCCTGGCACAGGAGAGAGAGCTGCCCGGCTTCGCAGCATCTGCGGCTCCCCATTCCCACCAGGAATAACACAGGCAATTCACATTTAGCAAAAAAAAAAAAAAAAAAAAAAAAAAGTGGTTTTGGGTCAGTGCCACCTCCAACGGCGGAAAGTGCGGTGGAAACAGCAATGAAATTTACAAGTGGAAAAAAGTGTTTAAGGTTTATTCGCCAAAAAAATGGTTGTTTTGATATGTGTTCACGCATGGCACTTTGTGCAGCGGTCTCTAAATGGCACTTTTAGATGCAACTACAGTATGCATAATAAATTAAAAATAACAAAAGGCTCCTGGAAAGCAAGGAACTTGTGCCGCTGCCAGGAATGGCGTTGCTAAAATGCGGGTTTTAATCCCATTCCATTTTTTATGGGTTTGAAAAAGTACCTCATTGCATCACAGGAGACTACTAAACCTCATTAACTTATTCAAAATTCCTCTATGTGCCTCACAGGGGAGAAAAAAGCAAGATAAAAAGTAGCTGGTATGAACTCCCTGATGACACAGAGGCACACACCTGCCTCGCATTTCCCCATTGCCAACATCCATGTTTGCTCTGGAAGCACAATGCAGACAAATGCAATGCTTCAGGTATTGATTAAACAGACATTAGGAACATGCCCAAAATGAAGTGCAAAACAGGCAACAGTTTTCGTGTGGTGACTGTAAATATAAAACCACTGGAAAAGATTTTTGTCCCTTTGGAAAGAGCCAGAGGCATCATCCCAACAGACCTCCCAGAGAAAGAGATCCCAACCACCTGGTTGGTTTTTTCCTGGATGGTCAGGCAGCTGTATCCTGCACACCTCAGGTTGTGTTAACTGCGGGAAGTTGGTTTCTGCCTGGACCACACTTCTGGAAAGGCACCAGTCTTGGGCTGGTGATGCTGGTGCTGGCTTCAAGCACAAACACAAAAGCTGTGGTTGTCCAGAGCAGAAGGCTGAGAAGGGTGGCATAATCACAGATGACAGTGGGACAGACTCAATGGGTTTCAAAAAAATGAAAATTAACTTGACCAGGCAATACTCTGATCATCCATCTGGAGATGCAGAGGGCTCCTTGCCCACTGGTGGCCGCAGCCCCCTCTGGCTGGGCAGGGGAAATGGGTCCTATTTGAGATCAATTTTTTCAACCTGCTCTTAGAATCTGTGCAAGGATGAAACAGATTTCTTGTTTCTCTCCATACCCCAGCAGTGGTTTAGCTCTTAGGCATCCAGAAGTAGTCAGGTGTCTTCCAGGAAAAAGTTATCCCAGGAAAAGAAAATGTTTAATAAGTGACATGTAAAAGATACTTTTCGACTTAAACCATTCTACTGTTCTATGAACATTTGGTAATTTAAAGGTTCCTCCTGTCTCTGTAGTTCCCATAATTTGCTAATACTTACCCTCAGTAAAGTGCCTGACCAGGATGTCCAGTCTCACTCCTTTCAGTATGATTCCAGCGTAGCCCAAACCTTGGGCAGGATACATGAGGATAGGATGGCTGCATTTTATACCTCTGTCATGCCAAGGAGTTTATTGGAAAAGCACTGAAATCTCTTTCTCTCTTTCCCACACTAATAAAATAAACTTGGACCCAAGACTAGGTTAAAAAAAATATTTATAGCAGAAATTTTTAGGGTCTGATTTTGAAAAGAGCAGCTAATAGGAATCTCAGATGCTGAGTTCTGCTACCATAAGATCTCTTTGTGGAGCTTTCTAGCCAGACTCACCCAAAATTTGGTCACTTAACTGGGTTCTAGAGAGGAAACTATTAAAGGAGTTTCAAAAAAATGCAGCTCTATAAATAATTATTCTTGGAGGTCTGTGCTTGCTTGGTGAGACCATTTCAAGAGACCTCAACAGTAAATTGCAAGGTAACAGGAAAAATTATGGGCCTTTAATTTTTGATCTAATCACACAGCTTTTAGTTACATGATCCACTAGTTAATGCCACCATATTGAAGCTGACAGACTGTCCAAGTTGCTTTAGTCTCTAATTACTGAAATGAAGAAAGCACCTCTGTTGGATGATGTGTCTTTTTTCCTGTCGCCATAGAACAGACCCCCCTCCCTGTGATTTAATCAGACCCATGTCCTTTCTGTAAATAATGTTTAATCATCTTAGCCAACCTCATTTTTATAATGGCCCCTTTCACTGGAGCTCAGAAAGATATTAATCCACAATCACACATGCACACACATACTAAAGGATTGTTTCTCAAGATTGAAGACATTCATGGTCTTCTATTTACTAGGAATTATTTTCAAGATCAGATTAAATGAGTCAGAAAATTTGGGGGATTTGTTCCAAAGCCCATCCTAATGGTGGGTCTGATGGTCTGGTACCCTGTGATGGCAGACCAATGAGTCTGTAACACTGAACCAGGAATTAGTGGGGAGCTACTAATCCTGCAGCCAGGTGAGTTGGAAGTAATTTCTCACAGGGACAAAAAAATTATCAGAGAGCTGGAGCACTTCTGTTTATGAGGAAAGGCTGAGAGAACTGGGATTTTCCAGCCTGAAGAAAGGAAAGTCCAAGATGACCTAATTGTGACCTTCTAGGACCTGAAGGGGTTGACAAGAAAAATAGAGGGGACTACTGACAAAGGTCTGGAATGACAGGATAAAGGAAAATGGCTTCCCACTGCCAGAGGGCAGGGTTGGATGGGATATGGGGAAGGAATTGTTCCATGTGAGGGTGGGGAGGCCCTGCACAGGATGCCCAGAGCAGCTGTGGCTGCCCCATTCCTAGGGGGGTCCAAGGCCAGGTTGGACAGGGCTTGGAGCAGCCTGGGATAAGTGAAGGTGTCCCTGCCCATGGCAGAGGGTTGGGATGAGATGGGATTTTAAGATCCCTTCACACCTAAACTATTCTATGATTCTTAGGAAGTTATCAAGGGGGAGAAATAATTAGGAAACTTGGAAGTCTTAAAAACTCTTAAGTTACTCCATAAAAACTTCAGTCAGCTGCTTCCTCCAAAGTAGCTCTGTTTTGGTACTGCATATCTTCACCCAAATGGAAATTCAAGACTTCTCTACATTTAATGTCATGCCCCTCTGCTGGGGTAATGTTTGCCTCTCTATCTCCAAAGGGACAGTGCCAATTTGGCCTAAGAGAAATTATCCATCAGATTATTTTTCTCAAGTCCGACCACAAAAGCACCCATACCTTTTAAAAAGGGTATAACACTGTCTGAGTGGTGGACAGATCTCTTTTTATTACTGTTTACAAGTTTTGCACGCAGCAGTGTGGAGGGGTACAAATATAATCGACTTTTTAAGAGCTTTATCAATTCATATAAACCCTTAGTATTATGAAACATATAAAATAAGAACCAGTTAATGTTCTTTTATAGCTCTAAAATGTATCACGGGTGAAACTGCATTTAAATAATAAGAATTTCCTCTCAAAATACTACAATTAGGTTTTGCCCATACAGCCAGAGTGAGATTGTTATAACATGAGCCACATGAAAAACAGAATCTGGTTTCATCCACAGGGAGAAAAAATAATCTTTGCTGTGACATAGCTATTCCAATAAAGTGCCTTTTTCTTTATGTGCTAACATGAAATGGAAAGCTATAATGAAAAAAAAAGACAACAAAAAAACCCACAACATGAAAAGCCGTGGAGATCAAACTGGGCATGGAAGGTATGTAAAGCTGATTTAAAAGATTAGGAGGGACAAAGAGCAGAAATGTTTCATAAATTCATGGAAACATTAGCAACAAAAGGATCTCTCTCTGGAGATGAGAGAGGATCTCTATGTCTCAATGTTTGGAATGTAATCCAAGGGCTGGGGACCTCCATAAGAGATTTTCCCTTGAAAGAGGGGTTTCCTACATTTCCCTTTTACCAGAATGCCTGAAGATGTTGTTTCCACAACAAGGACAAATTAGAAGATGACTCCAGTGAAAAATGTGCATTGGGTAAATGTCAAATGCTCAGTAAGGAAAAAAAGTCACACTGGAGGTTTCTCTCAGCCCAGAAGCCCTCAGAGGATTATACAAGAAGACCAGGCTCTGGTGGCAAAAAAATGATGTCTGAACCTTTTAGGGAATCATTCACATCCCTCCCTAACACTGACCCATCAAATATCCCTTTCTGGAAAATCAGGTCAGCAATCCAGAATAAAAGCTAAAAAGGGAACTGGGAAGAGGCAAGTTATTAACTTCATGTATATTCAGAGCTTGAAATAATTTCCCCTTGACATTTTTAAAGCACATATCCCAACTCGTGTTTGGCTGCATTTCTCAGATCAACATGACTAAGGGAAGAAATTTCAGGGCCTCCTGTCATCAGCAGGGGTTTTACTAGACAATTCAAGAGCTGCAAAGCCAACCCTCACTCTGGAGTTTCCAAAACACCAAAGCTGCTGATGTGTCTCACCAACTAGATGGGCTACTGAACCCCCCAAAAAAGTACTGGGGGAGATCCAACTATTCAAAAACATGTCCCTTACTGTCATTTCTCACAGCAAACGATGCACAGTGTGAGACTCCATAAAATATGCTATATATTACCATCCCTGGTATTTTGGTAGCTCAGAATGTTTCTTTAGAATTATTATTTCTATTCTTGGCTCATGGGGTATGAATATATAGTCAGACCTGCTCAAAAGGAGCCAAAAAGGAGCAAAGAGACATTCTTAAGAAGATCAGGAACTGATGGATGATTCAATGATGCAATGCAGAGATGCCATATCTCCCAGGTACTTTCTAAAATTATAATAGATATTATAAATAGATAAATATTAACTTAGATATAAACTCCAGAGGAGTGTCCTCACTTAGCTGGATCAAGTACCAGGGAATTGAACCTCACTCAATATTTTGAATTTCCTAGTTCCACTGACAGATTTTGTACCACTAAAGGGGGCAGCACAAATTGAGTAGCTTCTTGCTTTCTACAGCTTCAGCATACAGGGATTTCATTCCCAGATCCATATTTGGAATTTGAAGACACTGTGGTATTATCTTTGTCTAACAACTAGAGAAGTGGCTGAATCAAGAGGACCAAGAGGCGCTTGTATTCTCCTCTGATGTGCTCTCCTGGGAGGACACCTCCATCAAAAATGCTCAATTTGCAAATGGAAACAAAGATTTTTCTTCCCAGTTCCACCTTTGCAAGTGCCTGTACCTGGTACCTGTAGCCTGGTACCTGTGTAAGATGCTGGGGGTTTTGTTCCCTGTCTTATGGCAGGGAACACACATGGAAAAGGAGGAAGCATGAGCAAGAAAGCACCTTCTCAACTGAGAAGATGAGAAAACAAGTTTGATTTATACAATCAGAGGAAGTTCAAGGTTGGAAAAGACCTCCAGGGCTGAATCCAACCTATGACTGATCCCCACCTCATCACCCAGGCCAGAGCACTGAGCGCCGCATCCAGGCATTCCTTGGACACACCCAGGGATGGGGAATCCAACACCTCCCTGGGCAGCCCATTCCAATGTTTAACAACACTTTCCATGAAGAAAGCCCTCCTGATGTCCAACCTGACCCTCCCCTGTCCCAGCCTGAGGCTGTTCCCTCTCCTCCTGTCCCTGTTCCCTGGGAGCAGAGCCCGACCCCCCTGCCTGGGAGTTCTGCAGAGCCAGAAAGTTCTCTCAGCCACTCTTTAATGATTTATTCTCCAGACCCTTCCCCAGCCCTATTCCCATCCCTGGACACACACCAGGCCCTCAATATCTTTCTTGTTTTGAGGGCTCCAAAACTGAAACCAGGACCCCAGGTGCAGCCTCACCCAGCAGAGAGGAGCAGTCCCCTCCCTGCTCCTGCTGGCCTCACTGAGGCAAACACAAGCCAGGGTACCACCAGTGGCCACCTCAGCACCCTGCTGCAGTCATTCCATCCTGAGTCTGCTCTTCTGTCCTAACAGGTTTATGGTCATGCAAGGGCTCCTGCACTGACGGGTGTTCTGGGGTTTATATTCCTTATGTGTTAGTCATCCCAGACCAGAGAGGGCACAGTGACCCATACCTACCTGCACACACCCTACGTGGCTCCTGCCAACGCTTTCCTCCCCAGAAACCACCCCTGTGCTGCTTTCTTGGCCGTGCTTCTCACTGTGAGATCCACAGAGCTCCCACAAGTTGCGCTGACATAGCAATAATCTGGAAATATCCCTCTGGAGGCGCCTATTGATTGTCGCTGTGGGTGGATTATATGAGGGATCTATCTTAATTACCAGAAACCATCTCCTTGGAATGGCCAGCAGTGTAGCAAAAATGATGCACCAGGAGATCCATTACTCTCAGGGAAAGGTCAATCCGATAGGATGTATGTTTGCATTCAGGTCAAGTGATGGCTAGTCCATCACCACCCTCCATTCTCACTGCCCCGTCAGCTCTGTAATGGCCTCACCTCTCCTCTGCACCTCTCACCTCCCTCTCCCTGGTGCCAGACTGATCACACGAATTAGGGCAGCTGGAGGTAACAGGGCACAGCTGTATTATCACAGATGATAAACAGTGTCAAAGGCAATTATGGGAGCTGCAGGGAGAAGAGGGAAGTTTCAAACCCATCCTTTGCCTTCTGGGCTATGGGAGGAAGGTACCTGGCCCATAATAAGAGCAAAAAATGGGAGGTGGAAGGAGGAAGAGAGCTTTGCTGCCTCTTCCTTCATGAAGCACTTTCTCCCCTTTGGGAGCATCTCTGATCTGTTGGAAACATGGATCTGTATAAGGGCCATGGAGTAGGGCAAGGAAACGTGGGTGGGAAGAACCTTGCACGTGATTTAAGAAGGAGGTGGATGTTAATGGAGGAACAAATATGTCCACAATGGTCATAATTAACTGTGGCACCACATGGAAAAAAGACTTGGCAGATACCAATGTCTGGCAGAGGTGATTGTCAGAGGTTTGCTGCTCCAGAAGGCAGCCTAGGGCAGCAGCGTGGATAGGGAACTATGAAGAGAGTTCTGGAGTTCTTTGGACTCACAGAATCATGGAATCATTTAGGCTGGAAAAGACCTTGAAGTCCAACCATTCCCCCAGCACAGCCAAGGCCACCACTGACCCATGTCCCCAGGTGTCACATCCACACGGCTTTGAAATCCCTCCAGGGATGGGCTTGTGTCTCCACCACTGCCCTGGGCAGCTGTGCCAGGGCTGAACAGCCCTTTTTGAGGATATTTTCCCTAACATCAGCTCAAACCTCCCCCAGGTGTCCTCCATCAGCACCTGCATGAGCAGAAGAGATCACCCTCCTGTCTGCCCTGGTCTCAGACAGCAAGGGCAGTTTGAGTTTTGTGCAAACGCTGCACACTGTCCAGTGGTGCTGTGAGTAATCCAGCAGCTGCCCACGGTCCTACTGACTGTGTGCAAGCTGGGCCCATAAAATTTCAAATTCGTCATTGTACAGTAAATAACCTTGTAAATTGCCTGGATTTAGGTGCTTTACTCCCCACACAAAAGGCCCTCGTCTGTCATCAGATCACCCACCCATGGATGCTGTTAAGCCTTCTCTAGCTAGAAAAAAAATAGATTTGCAAAATGGAAGGCAATGACCATATTTACCGTGGGACTTTGTGTCTATTGACTATCAAAAAATACAGAATCAGTCATATGGAGAAAGAAATATGGTTGACTATTTCTTAGTGCTAGGATAACATTTTAGTCAGAAGTGGTAAAGCCAATGAAGTGAGATAACCTCCTGCAAAGCCACCTCTCTGCTCCTCACTTGTAATGGACACAAACCCAAGTGTACATCCAGAGTCCTTCTCTCTTATTCTACCTTCCCCTTCTTAGTATCTGGTATTGGTACTTTATCAATACCTGCTATTGGTATTTCATTTAAAAAAAAAAAACACCAAACCAAACAAAAAACCAGACCAAAACAAAACCAACAAACAAAAAAAACTCAAAAAGCTCATTGAAATAAAAACCCCCAAACAAACCAAACCAAACAGAAAACCAGAAAAACCCCACAAAACAAAAACCACGTTGGTCTGGCGTTCTGGGGCAGAGGACATTGCAAAACTCTGTCCATTGTAGAGTCCTGAAATTCTGGAATCACAGAATGGTTTTGGTTTAAAAGCATGTAGAATATAATTTTGTTCCAAGTCACCTTCCACCACCCCGTGTTGCTCCAAGCCCGGTCCAGCCTGGCCTGGAGCACTTCTGGGGGTGGGGCAGCCACAGCTTCTCTGGGCAGCCTGTTCCTTCCCATCTCTGCTTTTTAACTCTGGTGAACTTTTTGGTAACCAGCACAGAAACTCTTTCTAGGTAGCTGGCAAGGGTGTTCTGCAACACTCTTAATGATGGCCTCATCTGGAATTGCTTTATTAATATTTATTAAGTGATCACTAGCTGCAGGTACATTCTTTAATAACTTATTTATAAAGCATGCTATAAAACACATTAAAAATACATTCTTTAACAGATAACGCAATAACAAGATGCTGTAAAGCAAACTATAAAATGTAAATGACGGCTGTACCTGAACTGGAAACACTCTGAAGGCTAGGAAAAAAGGAAGAGAGGAAAGGAAGCTGTACCCAGTGGGCCTGAAAACAAGCAGCAGCTTTGGAGGAGGGCAGGATTAACTCAGATGATATTCAAGAGATAAATACAGAGCACTGCACTGTTTTGACCCATGGCTGTGGGCAAGCAGAGGGAGACATACAGTTGCTTTAAAAATGTTTCCAGGCAGGGTGAGAAAGAGGGTGCTCTGCTGCTCCTTGTGGGTGGGGATGGCACCCTCTGGATCCCTGCAGCCCATCTCCCTCAGCACCTCTGCACTCTTTGCTTTTTGGGTTCCTCCTTTCTTCCCTGCTTGCTCCCCTTTACCCTGTGCTTTCTCCCTCTTTCTCCTCCTTTCCCATTTCTCTCACCTCCCTCCATCTTCTTCCACCTTCTTTATTCCAGGCTGTCAATGATATGATTAGAATTTCATTGGGGTGCACAGGAATTAAAAGCTTTTAATCATGGGATCCATGTGAGATGGATAGTGGAGTTATCACCACCCTTCCCAAAACCACTGGCAAGGCAGGTTTGGTCCTCAGAGCACCCACACACCCGTGGTCCCATCCTTACTCCACTCAGGGCCAAGGAAAACATTGTGCCAGCTTTCTTTCAACCAATCCCTAATCAATTTCCCTCATTCCAGAGCAAACAAATGCCCATTTTTAACCCCTTGGAAAATCCAGCCATTTATGGGATTGGAATTTCCATCTGAGCTGACCAGTGCAGTTCCTACCAGAGCAAAAAAAGGGGTGAATAAAAAGCAAAATCAGCAGGATATCCCAGGGTCAGTTCACAGAAGCTGGAAGCAGATAAACCCTGCTCACCAGAATCAGTCCTGGCTCCAACCCTCTGCTCTCCACTTTCACACCCTTCCAGGGATATCTTCTGCTCAACTCTTTTCTTAATAGGTTCAGTTCTCTTTATGCTGCTGAGTGTCCAACTGAAAGAGAGAAAAGTTGCAAAAAAACCTTTAGCAACCACATTCAACTGCTAATTAATTCTTGTGGACTAAGTGGAAAAGTTGAAGAGAGCAGAAACCATCATTTTTTTTCACTTGGTTTTGCAGAATAATTTTTTTGGACAAGATTATTTTTTGTGTGTATATTCATAAATCTGCTGCTATTTGGATGTGTAGGTAAAGAGAAGTCAGAGATGCTAGGCAACCTTCCCATTCCTGGCTCAGCCCAGATTTCCAGCTCCAAGGGGTTCTCAGGAGATCTAGAAGCTAAAAAACGGAGGCAGGAAATATTTGCTGAGAAATTAAAAAAAACAAAAGCCTCATTCATAGAAAACCACAATTCATCGCCAGACTGAACCTGTAGCTTCCCTGAACGAGAAATTATCTACCTCTTTTTTAAATTTTTTTTCTCCTATTTTCACCTGGGGTCCCAAGGACTTTCCATTTCTTGTGAAATCATCCTTGGTGCTGGACCCCTCAGTCTTTTCCTTTGCTCCTTGCAGGAGCACTGAAACCTCTCCCAGCCTTTTCCCCGTCCCTCTCCCCCCTCCTCCTGCGGCAAGCTAAAATGGCAAGACTAATTTCATTTCTTTTCCTTTAGTTTGTCTATCCGTGACAACCCTTTTTATGCATTTAATTCGTTCTCAATTTCTCATAATCAGGAGAAAGGTGTCCCCTAAGGTTAGGAGCGAGCTTGTCAAAAAGGCAGCGTAAATTTGCAGAGGTAATCACCAGTCTATCTCCTTTCCCCAATGTCCATGGAACTATTAAGTAATATCACTGTCTAATCTTTTTTGTACTTATTTATTTTGCAGCGAGAAACTAGTGTTATAAACACCCCTACTGTCAAAACTTGTCATCCTCATTACCTCAAGGCGGGTTCCATCTCAGTTATTCTAATTTCATAGTTTCTCGAATTTACAGCCGCTGGAAATTGAGTACAAAATCCATTATCATTTGTATATTTTAATTATGCAAATGAGGCAGCTCAGCTGCTCTGGCCGGGACCTGCAGGGATGCCTAACTTCAGTCTGGGTGATTACAATTTATCCAGTCGAGTCACTTTAATTGTAACAAGCTAATTACATTGTTCCATTTGGTTTTAACAAAAGAAAAGGAGACGGAAGGCGCTTAATGGCAAAGGCCCCGCGTTCCCGCCGGGCTGGGGGCGAGGTGGGCGCCGTCCCCACGCACCTGCAGGGCACACGGGCAGGATTTGGGCAGGGGGTCAGCCCCAGGAGGGAGGCCAGGGCAAGGTGAACGCCAGCCCAGGGGAAACTCGTGAGGAGATGCTCGTCCCCAACCCCTGGGGGATGCCCGAGGGGAGAGCAGCGTGGCACCCCTGCCTCCATCACCCCAACCATCACCCCTGGGCACCCTCCAAAAGGATGCTGAACAAAGGCAAAGCCTCAGTAAAAGTCTCAGGAACTGTTGGCCCCTTGGTATCAACATTTTATCTCCGTTGTAAAAAATATGATCTGCATTTATAGGCATTTCATTCAGGTACCAAAAAAAAAAAAAAAAATTAAAAAAAATCTTACCTCCCTCTGCCCCGATCAGCAATTACCTTCTCAGACTCACAATAAATGCTCAGCACCTAAATTAAATACCCTGGAGAGATGTAATATGGCTGCCCACACCTTCACAGAGGCTGTTAATAAATAATTACTTCTCTCACACCGGCCATCTGAGGATCTCAAAACCTTTTGTAACTATTAATGAATGAAGCCTCAGTGTGAGAGAGCAGAAGCATATTCTCATCAGCTCTTTATAAATGGGGGGCAAAGATGCAGCGAGGCAAAGCAGCTGTCAGGGTTTCAAGGAAAGAGATGGAATTTAGTCCATCCAGCTCAAAGGCACTTTTTCAGCTGGACACATCCCACTCCTGAGTGTGAGCCACAGCTGGAAGGGCATGCTGTAGATCAGATCCCTTCTCCAATCTGCACAGTTCTTCCAAGCAAGTCCCACAGCCCCTCATGGCCATAAGCTTCCTCCAAGACTTCCTCCCCAGGAGTGGGAGGATCACTTGTCAGCTCCTGCATGTGGCAGGGTTGTTTCAGCTCAAGGCTGGTCTGGCATCCTGAAGGAAGATGGAATCCTGCAAAGCAAGGAGAGGAGAACCATGTGTGGCTGCGAATCCAACCTAGATTCTGGGGAAACCTCTTGTTTTGTCACATCCCAGCATCAGCTGGGCGGCTCTGTGGGAGAAAGCAAATCTGAGGACAGCAGCTCAACCAACAGGCAAAAATCTGCATGCATGTGCCATCTGAAGTTATCTTATAAAGAATGATCTTGCTGGCCTCAAAAACAGAGAACAAGCACGAGATCTGATCTCAGTCCATGCCAGCAGAGCCATTCCATCCTTGCATCTGAGCTACCTGGACTAGTGTGAGCTGTCCCTGCCCGTGGCAGGGGGTTGGACTGGATGACCTTTAAAGGTCCCTTCCAACCCAAATTGTTTTGGGATTCTGCAGCTCTGTCTGTGCAACAATTGAGTTCCAGGTCCTCCATCCTGGTCCTCATGACGACTGTGGATCAGGATTGCTGAATCTAGTAATCAGCACCACGGTGTGACTCCAGCATCCCCTTTGGAATGTGCAAAAGGATCATGCCTCTTCTTCCGACCGTAGCACCTACCTGCCCTTGGAAAAACACCTCCCCTCTTCAAAATATCTGCCTGATGGCTCTGGGATTAACTGGGGAAGAGAATAATCACTCCTTGGCAGAGAAGAGACGAAAGAACCACATAGATCTTTTCCCTCTCCAGTTGCTAGGGACGTGTGTGATTATTGTTATTGTTATTTCCTTCGATACACAGCATTCAATTAATTTCCTTCGACACACGTTTATGGTGCTCCAAGGGGCGTTCTGGGAGCTCTGCTTTTCCAGCACATCCACTTTGCCAGCATCCTTTGTGTCAGTTTGGCTACTTTGAATGGGGTGAGGGGGAGGGAAGAGAAAAGGGGGGTGATCCCTCTCAAAGAAACACTTGCCCTTGGCCACGTGCACAGATGCTGAGGAGAGGGAAGCCTGGGCAGGGCTCGTGTTATACCCAAGTGAGTGTTCGTGGAGTCCCATTCAATAAAGCAGCAGTAACCACCATCTTGCTGCATTCCCTTGTCAGCCACCAAACCATGGCAGGGAAAGGAAATTGAACCCATTAAACATGCACACAGATGCCTCTGTGCCATTGCCCCCCTCAGGAGGAGATGTAGGAGCCTCTATTCTTTTTTTTTTTTTTTTTTCCTATTGTGCCGTTACCAAATGCAGTCATTTAATCATTAAAAAGAGGAGAGAGGGGTGCAGGGGCAGGAAAGTATGATGAAGGGTGGCATCAGCTACTGCAATATCAATGGAGTGAGTCTCCAGGAATGAAACATCACTCTTCCACAGTGTGGGGTGCTGCTGACATCCATGCTCACCAGGACATGTTTGTGTCTCCTTCCCAAGGATCTTCCCAACCTCCCTGCACCCAGGGGCTCCCTCCTTCCTCCACTGCCCCGTATCTGAAAGGCCCTGCCAGATCACTGACACCCTGCTTCGGGTTCAGGAGCTCTTTCTGTTGGAACACCTCACTCTGGAGGCAGGCTGAGAGAGTAAATCTTGCTCCCCTGCACAAGAGAAGGCTGCAGGGACACCTCAGAGCCCCTGCCAGGGCCTCAAGGGGCTCCAGGAGAGCAGAGAGGCACCTTTGACCACTAAGGGCATGTAGTGGCAGGCAATGGGGAATGGTTTTAAATGAAAAGAGAAAAGGTGCAGACGAGAGATTAGAGAGAAAATTTTACACTGAGGAAGGTAAGAGGTTTCCCAGAAAGGTGTTGGTTGCCCCTTCTCTGGAAACACTCAGGACCAGGCTGGAGAGAGCTCTGAGCTACCTGATCTAGTGGAAGGTGTTCCTGCTCCTTGCAAGGTGCTTGGACTAAATGGCCTTTAAATGTGCCTTCCAACCCACACAATGGCTTGACTTTGTGATTTTATGGTCTCCATGACTCAGCTCTTCAGGCCAGCCCCCCCAGCCCAGGCCAGCAGGTTTGTCAGCCTGGGGACCCCAGTGCTGGGGGAGATCCATGGAAGTGCTGCATGGCTCTGGCTCCACAGCCACAGCAACCCCAGCAAGGGGCATCCCAAGGCACAGTGGGACCTGCTGAGGGTCCTCCTGGCAGCAGCAGGATAAGGAAGAGCTGCCACACATCGTGAGATGATGGCACTTTAGGTGCTGGATACATCCATGGACAGAGTTGTGGGTCATCTTCAAAACCCAGCTACATCCCACGTTATGCAGAGAATCACAGAACATTTAGAATGAAAAGGATTTCCAGGATTACCAGTTCAAACCAGTCCTCTGGGGCTGCCAAGGCCACCACTGACCCATGTCCCCAAGTGCCACATCCACATGGCTTTGAAATCCCTCCAGGGATGGGGACTCAGCACTGCCCTGGGCAGCTCTGCTGGAAGCTCTGGACAAGCCTTTCCATGGAGGGATTTTCCCCAATGTCCACCCTGACCCCATGCCCAGCCTGAGGCCGCTCCCTCTCCTCCTGTCCCTGTTCCCTGGAGCACAGCCCGACCCCCCGGCTGTCCCCTCCTGTCAGGAGCTGTGCAGAGCCACAAGGGCCCCCCTGAGCCTCCTTTGCTCCAGGCTCAGCCCCTTCCCAGCTCCCTCAGCCTCTCCTGGGGCTCCAGTCCCTTCCCAGCTCCGTTCCCTGCCCTGGACACGCTCCAGCCCCTCGGGGTCTCTCTTGTCCTGAGCTGTCCCCAGCACTGGAGGTGTCCCATCGATGCCAGCACAGGAGAAGATGAAAGTCTGTAAAGCTGTGTGCCTGTGCAGCTCTCTGGCATCCAGGTGAAATACAGCCCAGACAGCGTTTTACTGAGACCTCCATCAGATATGAAAGAATAACCTCTCCTATAGGTTTTTAATGTTTGCTATTTCACAGAGCACTATCATTGACATAGAAGGCACATTTAGATGTGTATCTCTAATGGTACATGGATAAAATGCCTGGAGAAATAAATAATAACAAGCTCTTTTATAGCTTCTTATACTTGCAGATCTCAGATTAATTGAAATTATATGCCTTATGCCTGCTCATCCTCTGGACAGAGATTAAAATGGGAAATGAGCATTTGTAGCTATGTGGATGAGAATACAAGGTGGGATTTTTTTTCTGATGGTCTTTGGGCATCTCTTTGTTTAGAATCTCAAGGCCTGAACCAAGCCCCTGAAGGTAAATGAGGCTGCTGGGATTTACACCTCATTCCTTTTCCATAAAACAATCCCACCTGTGCCTTCCAAAAGGGCAAATTGCTCAAGTTTTGCAATGTTCAGTGGAGGTTCTCCTAAATTCTTTTAAGGTAAAGTGATCTGAGGGCCTAAATCCTGTTTATATATATATATATATATATATATATATATATATATGTATATATAGTGTTGCTAAATCCACTACAGTGGATATGGGGATGTCGCAAAGTGGACACTCAACTTTTGGCCTTGCCAGATGTGCCACCATGAGTATGGTTGGTAAAAGGAGGCCATCAGCCATTGAGAGGTTTGAGCTGGAGAGACACAAGGAAGGACACGAGAGAGAAAGGTGGGAAGACAAATACTAAATGGAAGTGGGATGAGAGACATTTTTGTCCTAGGTGGAGCAGAATTTCTTTTAAAATCTAATAGCAAAACAACCCCACTGGAAGGCAACCAAGACTATTGTCACACTCATGGTGCATTTGAGATGCTTCAGACTTGAGAAGAGACAGCCCAAAATTTCAGGATTAAAACTATATCTATCATTTTTCAAGTACTGTCAGCAGACTTTCAACTATTTTCTTTCAATTTTAATTTAGACGAATTCCCTTTCACTTTAGAAGAGTGTGCAAAGATCCAAAGCCGAACCAGTAATTTAATTTTTGTTCAAATAACGTAAAAAACCCCAAATATGCTCATTTGAGTAGACTTAGGATAGCAATTTATTCAGCTCTTCAGAAAAGATGTCCACTCAGATAGTATTATTTCACAAGCACCATCTGTAGATTAAAGACAACAGCAAAATGGAATATATCTTCTAGCTCAAGCTTTTTTCTTACTTTAGATAGTAGAAGACATGGAAGTAATAAAGACCTCTAGCTATGGTCACATGGAGCTCATTAAAAATATCCATGACATTTCTATCAGATTTCTCCCTTTAATTCCAGATTTCTCCCTTTAAAAATTCTGCCCCTTTCCATGCTTAAATTTTCTTCTTTCAAGAGATAAATGGATGGGAGAATAGATTCCTGAACAAAATTAATAAAAATCATTATCAGATTTTTGGGTTAATTACTAAATTTTGCAGTAACAGAGGTCTGAGACATAACTTCTGGCTTTTCATTTAGGTTTGGTAACAAGATTCAGTCCTGCAGAATGGAAAAGGTACTTTGGGACAGCATCATTACAGCAGTAATGACCTTTTATGCATGCTGTAATCATTTTATTATGTAGCTTTACAGTAATCCATACTCATAAAGTCTCAGGATTCTTCTCTCTAATGTCCTCTCTATTAATTGCTATTTTCATCAAAAGTTAAATTGCTATGGTCAGTAATTTAAATTCCATTAACATTGGAAAAAAAAAAAGAAGAAGAAGAAAAGAGACTCAAGGAGGTATTGAAACTATGAAGAGAAACATTTTCACAGAACCACACAGAATTCTGCCACTTTATTCTAAGAAACATCCTGGCCGATTCAGCTCACTCAGACGAACCGAAGAGCTGCAGTAGCAACTCCTCCTTACCCCATATTTTGCAGCGTGGTCATGCTAATGTGTTTGGAACATCAGCTTGATGGCTGATGCAAACATAGCACCATCCATGAATTCCAGCAGCCGCTGGTAGGAAATGAGCGCCGTGCGGAAAAAACAGCACTTCACGTAATTAAACAGCCAAGTAGGCAAACCCAGACAAAAGAGACATGAGTTGTCAACAGCCAGCTCCTAGGGCTATATATCATGGCTGATATATAGCACGCCTGGTGCTGTTGCCATCAGCAAAATAAAAAAAGAGAATTTAAAAAAAAAAAAATCAGGTTGGATTCCTTTCGCTGAAGGTTTGGAGGTGGGGAGAGAGAGAAACCTTTAAACTTCTTTTGTGTTGTTGATGATGGTGATAATAAGGATATAATCTGTTATGAAACTGGCAGCCTTAATCCTTTTTCCCAGCCTCGTTTTTGCACCTGACAGTGGATCTCCTCACGAGCAGGATGGGCTCACAGGATTTATTTATGTACAGCACAGGTTACCGTGTCAGGGAGCACAGGGCTCCCCAGCCTCGAATGGCTGCAGCAGTACCACCCACTCTCCTCCCTGAATCTTTGCCAGCCACAGGGAGCATGACAGGATTTCGCCAGATCTTTTTTATTTAAATGAATGCTATTCCTGAGGAAAAGGAAAAGCCCGGCAGGGACAGCAGAAACTCCTTGCACGGGCCCAAGCCCACCACGAAGTCGATGGAAGGATGTAAATAATTGAAGAGAATAATTTTGTAATGCTCTGACCCTGAGCATTGCACATCAGTCATGCTGATCCCCTCTCTCTCTGACCCAGCCTGTCCAGTCCTGCACTTCCCTGTATGCACCATTAATGACCTTTTATGAGAATTAACTGATAATAACTTATCAGCGGCAGACCTACTGCATTTTTTAAAAGCGCCAGCATAGTTCTGCTTGTTTGGCCACACAGATTAGTTTTGTAACAACAACTATCATGATTTAAACATCTGATTATGGACATGTCTATTGAGCTGAGTTTCCCGTCGTGTTCATGGAAAGCATTAGAGGGCTGTCAAAAAAAGAAGGGTGGGATCCTGTTAAACTTGTAAAAATGAGCTAATTATGGCAAGTCTGCTGTCAGCTCGCAAGCTGAGGAGACTCAAAGAGGAGTTGGGAATATAGGTTTGGAGGTTTTGGATGAGTTTGTTGCATGTGAGTGGCCAGATCAGCCAAGAGGTGAGTGGATGGGAGGTTATGGATAGGTGGATGCATCTCCCAGTCCCTCCCTTGCACCCCTTCTTCTAGCAGATTTTCCATCGCCTGCAGGGCAGAAGCACACAAGGAAAAAACTCTCTTTCCCAAAAGGGTGCAAAGCCAAGCCTGAACACAAAGACCCAAGTGAAAACAGAGCAGCTCCACTCACTCCTCTCCAGCTCAGAAATTCAGTTTGCCATGAATGGATGAGACATTTCCAGCATTTGTGTGTTTCCTGGTCATCCCAGAGGCTTTTTCCCTTCAAGATTTATTTGCACACAGGAATGCAGGTGACCATCTTAGCAACAGCAGCATGGTAGATGTTTGTACTTCATGCTCCATGCCCTGTCCCTTGGCTCTTTAGCAGCATTGGCTAAACAGACCTCACTCTGTAATTGCTTTGTACCAATTTTTCTGATAGGCAGTGATGGGTCAGTAATTTATCCAACCTCACAGGCTCCTGGGCAGCAGAGTGTTTTCTGTCAGTGAGAGTCAGACATCCACCAGGACAGTTTCCGCAGAGGAGCTACAACAGTGTCTGAGAAAGAGAGGCAGTGTCATGGCAGGGAAACGGAAGAAAATAGAAACAAACAAACAAACAAAAACAAAACCAAACCAAAATCCCACCAAAACAAACAACTAAACAAACAAAAAAAACCCAAAAACCCAAACAAACAAAAAAATCCAACCAAAAAACGAAACTAAAAACCCTTGAAACAAACAAACAAAAACCCCCATAACCAAAATCAAAGAAACAAAAAACCAAACATTAAAAACCAAAAAAAAACCCCAAAAATATAAATAAAACCAACCAAACAAAAAAATCCAACAAGAAACAAAACAAACAAAAACCAAAACCAGAAACCAAACAAAAAACCCCAAACAACCAAAACAAACAACCAAACAAACAAAAACCCAAACAGAAAAAAACAAATTGAAAAAAAAACTCAAACCAAAAAAACCCTCAACAACAACCAAAACAACAAACAGACAAAAAAAAAAAAAACCAAAAAAAACCCCACAAAAAAACCAGCCACCAAGAGAATTCCTGATTTTGACATCTCCCATGCCTGACAGCACTGACAGACAGACTGAAAGACAAACAGATATATCCACCTAAAAGCCTTACCCTCTGCCTAACTGATTTATGCTATCCACCCTGTCTGAACCAGGGTAGGTGGAGGACAAAACTCAGGTGTAAGAAACAGGTTGCCTTTGTCATGCCTGCCAATGTTAACCAAAATCCCTACATCATTCTCTCCTTAACGAGAACAAGAAGCTGATGGAGTTATTTGGCTCTCAGGAATGAGGGCTTTGAGATGGGCTCCAACTCTTGTCCTTTGTGGGTAGCCCAGAGCCTCCTCTCAGAAGCAGACTGTGAAAGGATGGTTATCTGGACATCTCACAAATCATCACAGCACCAGCTCAGAGAAGGGTTCCTTGAATGGGTTAATTAATGGCCATAACGTGGTTACCCCCCCTGTGGATCTAATCTGGCAAAACAGGTGTCTTGGTTTAGAAAGACAGGTGCCTGCTAAAGGAGACAGGAGTCTCCTCTGAAATGGAGAATGCAAACCCTCCCCACCCCTCCGAATTGCTATGAATTTTAAATAAGGGACTCTCGGGCAAAAAATATGGGAGCAGGAAATAACAGTTCTTTAATAGGGAAGGGAAAAATATAAAATGATAAAATACAACAATGCAATACACTAGAACAATACTGACAGAGTCAGAACTCAACCTGACACCCTGTGGGTCAGGGTGTTGGTAGCAGTCCAGTTGGAAAAGGGGCTGCAGTCCTCCTGGAGTGTCAGGCGTGGTTCTGTTGGAGCAGGGGAGTCCTGTAGGAAAGAGGTGTATCCTTCCTCTGCAGATCCGCGGAAGTAGAAGCAGCTGCTGTTCCTCTGGGGAGTCCAGTGGAGCAAAAGCTGTGTGTGTGTCAGAATCTCCAGATTATATCTGGGTAGGAATGCTTGGCTCCTCCCTCTGGGCGGAGCATCTCACAATGGGTTGCTCTAGTTCTTATCAGTCATGTGGTGACATTCAATAGCTCCTTATCAGCAGACGTCCCCTGTTGATTATGATCAGTCTGGAAGAGAGATAAGGAGCATTGACACCAGACAACTGCCATACAGATGGCAATAGAATACATCTTGCCTTGCAATCTGGAACAACAGGCAAAGAACATTGCAAGTCGGTGCCCACGGGTTCCTGGAAGATGCAGGGGAGTGGAAACATTTTTAAGGAAAAGCTTCTTGTCCAAAAACTGTCGGACACTCCCTGGTTTTACTTCTCAACCTCCAACCATACACTGGGTTCAGTGTTGAGGGAGGGAGGTGCCTCTGGGCAGGGCAGCGCAGGCAGGCTGGACACGGAGGCAGGAGTCAGAAAAAACTGAAAATTACCTCCTTTGAGATGTAGGAAAATGATGGAGAGCTTAATTCAGTTGACATGAAGGCACTGGACAATCTCCATCCCAAATACAAAGCAGTAGAAAATAAACTAAACCTTTAATTTTTCAGTTTATTATTAAGTGCTTTAACCTCAACAAGGTGACAAAACTGCAACAAAATTTGGAGGGAAGAATGGCTACAGATACAGAGCTGTGATCTTAAACATAACTGGGGTTTTCCAAAGAGAGAAAGTGTCACTTGTGTTTAGCATATTCCTTTGATAAGAGACCTAACTTTTAGATAAGGGAATGAAAAAGCTGTCACTTATCCTTGCTTCAGAGAGGGATTAGCTGGATTAGTGGAGCTGGAGAAATGGGGGCTTAGGAAGAAGATTGTGAGGTGTTTACCTGTAGGGGAAATAAGAGTCTCTAGTGATAGAAGTAGTGCTGGACTGGGGATAGTTTGTTAGTGGGGCTCCTCGAGGATTGTTTTTTCAGTAGTCACATTTAAGATGTCTGTGAGCGACCTTGGTACAAAAGGTTGACATTTTCCAATTATATTTTCTGAAAACACAAAAAACCATCAGTTTGGGGGTGACTGCCGTGCTGTGTGGGAGGAGCCAGGTGACCTTGAGAAATGGATTGACAGAAACAGAGCAGCACACAGCAGCACAGCACCTGTGCTGGCAGACAAAAGTTCCTGTTTTTTTCTGGGAATGAGTGCTGACAGCATTCATGACTGATATTGTCACGGAAAGACCTGGACAAGTTGCAGTGGGTCCAGAGGAGGGCACGGAGATGCTGCCAGGGCTGGAGCCCCTGTGCTCTGGAGCCAGCCTGGCACAGCTGGGGCTGCTCACCTGCACAAGAGAAGGCTCCAGGGACACCTCAGAGCCCCTGCCAGGGCCTCAAGGGGCTCCAGGAGAGCTGCACAGGGACTGGGCACAAGGCATGGAGGGACAGCAGCCAGGGAATGGCTTCCCAGGGCCAGAGGGCAGGGACAGATGGGATATTGGGAATGAGGAATTGCTGGCTGGGAGGGTGGGCAGGCCCTGGCCCAGGGTGCCCAGAGCAGCTGTGGCTGCCCCTGGATCCCTGGCAGTGTCCAAGGCCAGGCTGGACAGGGCTTGGAGCAGCCTGGTCTGCTTGAATATTTTTTGGGAAAGTAAATATTCTTCAGCACACAGTATTCCTTCTTAGTAACAAATCTGGGCTTAAACGATCTGCCCTCCAAACTCAGAGCAGTTGTCAAGTCAGTAGTGAGGCCAAGCTAAACCCTACAGCAAGAGGGCTTGTCCCCAGATGGCATCAGCACAATTTTTTTCCTCACTTTCTTGAATTTCATGCTAAAACCTGGGTTGATACGCAGTCCAGATCAATAGTGAAGTGAGTAGAAAGCAACAGGCAAGTTCTTGACAGATGGAATTTTCAAGATGTTTTATCCTTGAGAATTCATCACACCATATTTCTCCTTTTTCTGTTTTGATTTTTTGGGGGTTTTTTTGGTTTTTTGTTTTTTTGGTGGTTTTTTTGGGTTTTTTGGGGTTTTTTTGTTAATGTAGTGAAAGTGTCCCTTTTTGGGGCATGGGAAAACGCTAAACATTTTTGATACACTGACTGTAAGTGTCAAAGAAAGGAAAGTTTCCCCTATGTTTCATACGAAATGCTGCATACTAATAATAATTTATCATCATCATCTTCATATATTCTTATATAAGTAATACAAATCACCACAGCCAATTAATCAATCTGTAATTAGGAGCTGACACGAACATTTACTACCATCAGGCATAATTTATATGATTACAGATGATTAAATAAAATGTAATTGAGTGAACAGGCAATTTGTTAAGCACATGTAAATTCAGCCCTACCACCCCAGGCTGTGATCTTGTCAGATCTCAACAGCTAAACATGGTCAGGGTGGGTCAGTGTTTGGGTGAGAACCCCCAGGGGAGACCCCTGGGTGCTGAGGGAAGGGGTGGTGGTGGTTAATAGAGAGCTCCCTCCTTGCTCCTCGTGCAGGAGGTGCAGCGTCTCCAGCACGAGATGGGAGAGATGGACGTGAGTTATTGAAAGTGCTGCCTGAGCAGTTCCTGGGAGAGGTGGGAATTTGTCTCCTGGACTTGGGTTAATTTAGAGGGGAGCACACACCTGGCCAGTCGCTGGGAGGAGACAGTAAACCACGGCGCCCTGGCAGAGCCAGGAGATGTGTCACTCCTGTGATTTAACCTGCCTAACCCAGATACCTCCATCTTCATTATTTAGGGAAGGGGGAGGCTTCCTAAAATAACCACATAAATTCCTCTTCTGCCAAGTGGAGGTGCTCTTGAAAGCCAACCAAGGCAGGAAGCGTCTGCCTGCTGCAGGTGCTCAATCTCCTGCAGAGACACCTCTGTCCCTGCCTTGGCTGGATGGAGAATCTGGTCACACACATCAGGACAACCACTTCCCCGGAGCACAGGCATAGAATGGACCTTGGTCTCACGTGCTCGTGCAGACCCTAGAGGTAGAACAAAGCCTGTGAGCCAGCCAAGGGCTGCCAAGCCTGAGAACAGGGAAATGAGAGTTTGTTCTTAATGCTCCGTCCAAAAAACAGCTGACATCAGTAGACAGTCCCACGGGAAATGCTAAAAGCAACACTGGGAAAGTGCTTCTCTTTTATTCCTTTGTATTTTTTTAATAACACCAGGACCAAATCCAACTAAGTGAATGATTTCTTGAAAAGTTCAGTGCGTTTCCAAATTGGTTTTGGTCACACAGCCAGAGAAATGCAAGAGGTTTTCTTTAATTATTTCACAAAAATAAACATGACTTATTAGGATCAATTCCATTTCTGTAGTCTTAAACAAGAATATTTTTGCTTCCTCTGTTTTTAGTTTCTGCATGGCTTCTGCCAAAGCATCTAATTTTAAATAATTAAAACCATTTGTTTTAATACAGTGCAGCAGTTTCTGCAGTGCCGTGCCTGTTTATTTTTTGTTGGGTTTCCTCAAGTCCTGTGTCACTCCTTGTGGAAACTGGAGCAGATACCCAACAGATCAGAGGCATGGATGAAATCACTCAGGGAAGGCAAGCAGACAGGCCAACTGCAGCTATAACAAAATGATCTTTGATTATTAAATGGATCCTTGCGTGGATGGATAACCAGATGTGTTTGACAGTGGATGTGGAAAGCGGGGGGGGCAGCACCTCAGGATTAGAGCAGAAAGTAACACAAGCTTTCTTCCCTGAAACAATTAATGAAATCACTTTCTGGACAGTAAGAGCCTTGCATGTGCAACATTACATGTTGGGCCTGCACAACCAATTTGGGTCAGAATGATGTTTAAACTCATAAGTGGTACCACTAATCTCCGTTAATCTGACTCCAAAGATGAGACATAATGCTCAGTACAAGAGACTAAGAGTTGCTAATGCATGCTCCTCAGCTGGAGCACTAATACGGGACTCCTGCAGAAAGAACAGGATCTTCCAGGCTTGGGTGTGAGGGTTGAAAATAAACATCTATTTAGGGATGTCTCCAGAAGGTTTCTCTTCTTGGGTTCTTTCTGTCCACTGGTGCCCTTTGCCACTGCGGGTGCAAGGATGGACAAAAGATTGTCCTCTCATTTGGGTTATGGTTTTTTTTTCCTCTCAAAAATTACCTGGGGTTGTCATTTCTTGTGCAGGCTTCATGATGAGCTGTAGATCTCATTTAATGAGGAAGAGCCAGGGCAGCGACTCATGGGTTTGCCCTGAAGCGTGTGGGCTGGAGGAAGCAAGGCTGACCAAGAAAGATTTAATTTCAGCCCCACCATTACCTGCCAGAAACGACCACAGAGGCCAAAGGAATTATTTTGGTCTGAAGCACCCAATTGCAGAGAAAATCCCTGAGGAGGGATTGCCAAGCCCAGCTAGGACAGGCCCTGGAGCAGCCTGGGATAGTGGAAGGTGTCCCTGCCCATAGCAGGGAGCTTGAGTGAGATGATCTTTAAGGTCCCTTCTAATTCAAGCCTATCTATGGTTCTATGCTAGAAAAACAACTTTGAGAATTCTCTTTCTGTTGTCATATTTTTGAAAATTTTCTTTTGCAGTGTGCAGTTGCTGGATAGATCTCAGAAATTATCTATACTAAAACTCTAAAAGGAAGTCACTACTCTGGCTGAGTAGGATTATTCCATGTGTTCCTGTTTTTTCTTTATATTTTTGGGGGGAAAGTATCAGTTTTTGTTTAAAATATCAAAAATTCACCTTTCTTTAATTCCACAGCTGTACAAAATAGATTAAGTTATTGCATTTTTCCTACATATATTACTGAAATATTTCCCAAAGCAAGTCATTGAAATTTTTCAAAGTCTGGGAGAGAGAAATATTTTAAGACAACCTATAATTATCTTCTACAACGAATTTTATTTAAAAGATACATTACATTTGGTTTACAAAGCAGAATTAACAGTTCTGTTTCCAGCCTCAGAATTTTCTGCCTGAATAAATTTGAGTAGCTATACTTGAAGATAAGATCCTGGATAATTGTGTTGTCAAACCAGAAGCCTTATTCTGTAAATGCCGTGAGATCCTTCCAAGAAAGGCATCATCACCTCAGTGCCAAGCTGTAAAACTCAGGCAAGAGCTAAGTGGGACTTAATCCGTGCCTTGCTAAGACAGAGATGTTTAGAAATCAAGAATAATATTGAAAAATCACCTTTTTCTGATGAAAAAAAAAATCCTCTGATGCCAACAGAGAAACAGAGGTAAACTTTGACTGGATAAGTGTGCCAGATCATGTGCCTGGCATATGACCACAACCAGCAGGAGCTCCCAGTCTGAGCCTGAGCGTATTTGTGAGCTTTCCCCGTATTTGTGACAGCTTTGCCTTTGACTTTCTTCAGGATGGTGTCACCCATCCTCCTGCCTTCTCTTCTCCTCATCTGCACTTCGCTCAGAGTGTTAAGTAAGTTTCATAAAATTGCTGAGATTCTCACTTGTCCCCAAGGAGTTCACCACAGGAGACAGCCATGGCGAAAAATTTCCTAGGATCCCTGAATAAACAATCTTGGTATTCCCTGCCTTCCTCAGACATTTCTGTGCCCGCTGCTGAAATGGCTTGAGTGCTGCAAACTAATTATAAAATTATTTAGTTAATAGAGGCAGGTAGGAAAGTTTCTAATTATCCCTGTGATAAAACTCTCCTGCAGCTGTAGGATTTGTCTTACCCTGCAGCAAGGTGGGACCTGTCTCCTGTAGCTGAGGCCATGGAGAATCAGCTGTGGGGGGGATTTTGGAGCAAACACACAGGACTCAACCCAGCCACCTTCAAACAGGTCACAGAACCACGGAATCGTGGAATGTCCCACACTGGAATGGACCCACAAGCTCCTGGCCCTGCGCAGAGCATCCCCGTGAATCACACCACAAAATCCAGGCATGTCCGAGGGGACCCTGGCATCCCAGCTGGCCTTAGCTCTTGCCCCAAAAGGGTTCTGTCCCCTCACAGTCCTCTCATATGTGATACTCCAGATAGCCCTGGACACCTCACATGGCAATAGATATTTATGTTTTATCCCACAGAGCCATTGCTCCATCCAGTTGCTCCATCAGCTGTTCGGTCTCCAGGCTCGCTGGGAGCTGGGGCAGCAGAGCACCTGCAGACACCTGTGTGCCTCCAGCCCAGGACACCTAGGAAGAACCATACAATCACAGAATCATGGAATGGTTTGAGTTAGAGGAGGACTTTTAAGCTCATCTTGTCCAACACCCTGCCATGGGCAGGGACACCTTTCACTGTCGCAGGTTGCTCCAAGCCCCATCCAACCTGGTCTTGGACACTCCCAGGGATCCAGGGGATCCAGCTGCTCCGAGCACCCTGTGCCAGGAACCCACCACCCTCACTGGGGAGATTTTTTTCCTAATATCTGATTTAAACCTACTGTCTTTCAGCTTGAAGCCATTCCCTCTTGTCCTGTCTCTCCAGGCTCCAGTAAACAATCTTGTCCCATCTTTCCTGGAAGTTCCCTTCAGGTGCTGGAAGGCTGCAATTAGATGACCCCGAAGCTTCTCTTCTCCAGGGTGAACAATCCCAGTTCTTCCAGCCTTTCCTCACAGAAGATGCTCTCCAGCCCTGGCAGCATCTCCATGCCCTCCTCTGGATTCACTCCAGCAGCTCCAGGTCCTGGTGCTGTTGGAGCCAGAGCTGGGGCAGCTCTGCAGGTGGGGTCTCAGCTGAGCACAGGGGCACAGGGGCAGAATCCCCCCTGCCCTGCTGCCCATGCTGGGAGATCAGCCCAGGGCAGGGGGGTTCAGGCTGGGGCAGGTCCAGCTCTCACCCACAGCACCCCCAGGTCCTTCCCCCAGGGCTGCTCCCTCTGCTCAGCCCCAGCCTGGGTTGATCCCGGGGGTTGCCCTGGCCCAGGTGCAGCTCCAGCACTTGTCCTGGTTAAACCTCATGAGATTCCCCTGGGCCACATCTGCAGCCTGCCCAGGTCCCTCTGGATGCCATCCCATCCTCCAGGTGTGTCAGCTGCACCTCTCAGCTTGGTGCCATCTGCAAATCCACTGAGCGTGCCCTGGATCCCTCTGTCAGTGTCATTAATGAAGATATTCAATAACCCTGGTGCCCAGGTGGACCCTGAGACATTGACCACAACCCTCTGGATGCAACCATCCCACCAGCTCCTGATCCATCTAATAGTTCTCCCATGGAATCCATCCTCTCCAATTTGGAGGAAAGGATGCTGTCTCAAAGGCTTTACAGAGGTCTAAATAAATGACATCTGTAGCTCCTCCCTGACCCACTGTGTAGTTACTTCATCAAAGAAAGCCACTGCATTGACTCAGACAGGATTTTTCCTTGATGCACCCCTGCTGTCTCAAATCACCTCCCTGTCCCCCATGTCCCTCAGCGCAGCTTCTATTCCGTGATCTCCCCAGGCACAGAGGTCAGGCTGACAGAGTGGTAATTTCCAGGATGCTAATTTCTCCTCTTTTTAAAGATGGGTACTATTTTTCCCTTTTTCCTGTCACCCAGGACTCCCCAGACTCCCCAGCATCCCTGTTGGATCAACAGCCTGACATGGGCCAACAAGGTATGTGACAGGCCAAGAAGCACACCCTGGAGGGGCTCAAATGGCACCAGACTTCAACTCAGCTCCTTGTTGAAGGCAGCTATCTCAATTTTAGGTGATCCCATTAGAGAGGTCCCATCAGACAGGTCTTGTTCTTTAAATGGGAAAATTTCCCCTGGCCCCAGCACAGGCAAGACTTCACAGCACAAATGGTTTCTGCTGATTATGAAGATGAAGTGAGCACAGGTGTTGCTAATGTGAAATCACACTAAGAGTTTCTTCCACGCTTTCCCCAGGGAGTTTTGCTTTACCCTTGCATTTCCTATTGGGAATATATTTTTTTTTATCTACTTCTGTGGGAGACAGTGGCGACCTCCCCAGCTGAGGTCAGGCTACCTGGGCCTGACATATGTTAAATGACAGTGTGTCAAAGCACTAAAAAATATGTTGACTGAAGTTTTACATGGAGTTTTACAAGGTAGTAACACAGGCTATAAACTGGTGCATTTAGGCGCCTGGGTGGGGAAATGTATGAAAAATGCATGAGAGGTTTGTGTGAGAAATGCAGCTCACTGGTGTTTCAAATTCATTATTCCTCTTTTTCTTTTTTTTTTTTTTTTCCCTTCAATGAAATTATCCTAAGGATTTTTTTTTTTTTTTTTTTTTGAGCTGAAGAGAAAGCACGTGCTCAGTTAGTGAGCTCAGCCACAGATTTCAGGGCCCTTAAGTACTCATTGACACGAGAGGCGACGACAGCTCTGCAGGAACCTTTATGGGTCTCTCAGGGTTGTTGGTTTTTTAAGCCCGTGTATTATGGATTTCCACAACAGGTGTTAACAGCTCAAGGCATCTTAATGCCTGCTGGATTAAATAATGCACGTTTTTAAAATTGCATGAAGTCTCTCCCACCGGGGAAATACTATCCTTTCCGCCTTTACTTTTTAAATGAAAATACAACTTGTGTTACAAAAATTGCCAAAGAAGTGGCTAAAATCCACACCCAAAGCAACACAGGAGCTGAAATTCTGTGTTTAGCTCACTCTGCCTTTACCCAAGCCGTGTGGCTCCTGGGGTGGTTCAGAGCAGGGAGTGTGAATAGGTGTGACCAACTGAATGGCCAGGAAAGGTCAGTAGGAGTTACAGAGGATGGGACACTGGGATAAAATCACTGCTTAAACCAGTTAAACAGGGAGTCTTTCATGCCCTTGCACCAATTCAGTCAGTATAAACCAGCTGAAAGCCCGAGACAGAGCTTTGCTGGAAGGAAACCATGAGTGAATGAGCCCATTGCTGGGACTGGGGAGACACTGGCATCTCCTGGAGGGCCTATCCAGCCCCAGAGAGGGACAGACACAGGACACAGCACATCCCACCTTTGGGGGGATCCCCTGGCGCTCTGAACCCTCCACTCAGGCAGAAAAGTCCACTCTGATGCCCCTGTGACCCAATGGGACACGTGCAGAAGGTGTAGGTCAAGCCAGGCTTGGCTTGAGCAAGAGCAGAGCCTGGCCCTGAACCTCCTCTCCTGGGAGCTAAAACTCTCCTAGGACACCAGTTTTGGGAAGCTCTTCTGCAGCAGGTGGGGAGTGCTTCCTAAAGAGTTTGGCTGCCATTTGGGCATTAATCGTGGGTCTAAGAGCGTTTATTAATGTCCTGTTGAAGTTAACAGCGAGGCACTGCTGCCCCCCTCTTTTCTGATATGCAAACAGTGGTGATTAAGCACCAGATTAAACATCTTCATGAATATTTAAAAGGCTGTTTTTGAAAGTTTCCTGTCCTTTTACACTAATAGCCCCATTAAAACCTGTTTACAAGCCAGTCATGAGAGTAACTGTGTGCACTTAAAACACTGGAGAGTTCCCCAAGAGGAGTGCTTTAACCATGTGAGAATGGCAGCTGATCAATAGGGATCTTAAAGTAAGACTGTCTGCCTAAACCCAATGGAAACAATCCTTGCAATGCAGAGAGAAAGAGCTGGCAAGTGCCCAACTGGTTAATTAGGGAGGCAAAAATGGTAATGACAACAGCTGTAATATTTGCTCTAAGGTCCAGATGTCCAAGGCCTGGGTGTCTGGCTGCCGCAGCACTTCTCAGAAGTCGCCCTAAAGATGTTGATGGCAGCCAGGAAAAGGCCAGGGAAAGTTTTAAGTAAACTTAACAGCTTGCTGTTTCCTGGATCTTCTTACCTTTTGCACGTCAGACTCTGCACACAGACAGAGCCTAAAGCAGGGATGCAGATAATGTATGGCAGCTGTTAATCCCAAAATGGTTTGGGCTGCAAGGGACCTTCAAGACCGTCTTGTTCCATCCCCTGCCATGGGCAGGGACACCTTTCACTGTCCCAGGCTGCTCCAAGCCCTGTCCAGCCTGGCCTTGGACACTGCCAGGGATCCAGGGGCAGCCACAGCTGCTCTGGGCACCCTGGGCCAGGGCCTGCCCACCCTCCCAGCCAGCAATTCCTCATTCCCAATATCCCATCTGTCCCTGCCCTCTGGCCCTGGGAAGCCATTCCCTGGCTGCTGTCCCTCCCTGCCTTGTGCCCAGTCCCTGTGCAGCTCTCCTGGAGCCCCTTGAGGCCCTGGCAGGGGCTCTGAGGTGTCCCTGGAGCCTTCTCTTGTGCAGGTGAGCAGCCCCAGCTGTGCCAGGCTGTCCATAATGGATGCAATCTGCTTGTTTGGTTGACATACAACAGAATAAATGTCAGTCTTACTTGGTTTATACCCATAACAGAAAAGGTGGGCATATTCAACCAGTGCTGTAAGGCCAAAATTCAAATCTAGCCCTGCCCTGGACAGCTCTTGATCCTCCCTCTGTTACTCACCATACATCCAGCACACTCCATTATTCACTGTTCCATATCACCACCACTTCCCTGCCTTGTTCTGAGCCCAGAGGCCGTGAAGCAGAAGGTGTCTGAGTCCAGCACAGGATGTAGGTGCTTAAATGCTGTTAAAAACCTGAGCTTTTGTGTCTGCTTTGTGCTACTGAGTACCCTGGAAAGAAATCTATTGACATCAGTGGGTTTTGGATTAGGCTCCCGCTGTGTTATTAAGTGAATTATTAATTATTAATAATAACATAACAGAAATCACATGTTGCCTTATTCAACCATTCAATTTTGCCTTATGTGGGGGTTTTTGAAAATGCAGTCGCCGAGTTTAAATACAAGTGTGGATTGATTGTTTAGCCTCCCTACTCATTGCCAAGGAGAGAGTACGCTTACATATGGGTGTCCAGTTCTAAATGAATATTGATTGACTGAAATTCATGCCGTCTGCTTCAGTTTAACTGTTTGGCAAAACTGGAGATGTCAATAAAACTGGATTGCATTTTGAACGGTATTAAAACTTTCTGGAGCCAAGGTAATCATGATGGAAAAAAGTAATAAAGGGCTGGAGACCTTACAAGCGTGAGGTTTTTCCTACTGCTGTGAAGCCCTCTGGGGCTAAAGGTGTTTAGTTCCAGTGCTGAAAGACCAGCAGGGTTGCTAATGGCCTTTCAGTTCCTTTGGCAGCAGCGAATATAAATAGGCAAAGTAGATGCTCTAACTCCTCCCTTCCTAAAACTCAGCCAGACATTTATAGTGCTGCTTCAGTTAATGAGGCTGGGGAAAATGACACCCCCTCAAGCAAGAGGAGGCTGACTGCATGTCCAGGAGATTGTCCCCGTGGGACTGGCACTCACCTGTCCTGCCTCCCTGAGGGGGACACGTGTCTGCCTCACCTGCAGCTGAAATGGGACTTGGCAGAGAGCTCAGGAGTGGTGGGTTTGGTGCGCAGGGGTGCCGTGTAGTATCTGGAGTTTATTTCCTGAGACAGGAATTCATGGGGTGAAAGCACAGTGTGTGGTCCATGCACCTCTACTCTCACCGCATCCCAGTGCCCCAGTAACTTTTATTGCACTTTCTGATTGTTTATAATCACTATTAATTGGTTACCCACTTGTCAGGGCACTTAGTGCGGCTGCAGTGGGGTGGAATTAAGGCACTGATCCTCCAAAATTGTTATAATATTTCTAAAGATCCTCTTGAGCATTTGTTCTATGGATTAATACATATCCCCCAAATTTATTCATGGGCAGGTCTGGTTACCTCATCCAGCACCAGAGATGCCTCCTTAAGCCTTACAGTGATGAATTGTGGGCACTTAACTTTTGTCCTGGGAAGAAGCTGGCTGGGCAAGTAGGAATAATTTTAAACTGAAAGGAAGTAGGTTTAGATTGGGCATTGGGAATGAGGAATTGCTGGCTGGGAGGGTGGGCAGGCCCTGGCCCAGGGTGCCCAGAGCAGCTGTGGCTGTCCCTGGATCCCTGGCAGTGTCCAAGGCCAGGCTGGACAGGGCTTGGAGCAGCCTGGGACAGTGGGAGGTGTCCCTGCCCATGGCAGGGGGTGGGATGGGATGATTATGAAGGTCCCATCCAACCCAAAACATTCTGTGATTCTATGAATTCATAAAAAGAGACAAAACCTCTTGCACAGCTCACACACAGCCACGAGCAGCAGCTGGTAGCAAAGACAGGAATTTAATCGAGCTGTCCTGCAGGTCTGGTGTGCACCCCAAGCCTGACCAAGGACTTCAACTTTTCATCTTGGTGAGAGAATTAAACCAGCAAGGTCAGGCCCCAAAGGAGAGCACGGCGAGGCACAAAAAGCAGCTGGGCTGCAGGTGGCTCACAGGCCTCTTCAGAAATGCCTCTCATGTCTTCTCTGCAGGGTTTTTTCCCTGAAAATTGGACTGTGACTTAATAACACAACACCAAGAAAGCTTGTCCATGATATCCTCATGTTTCTACTCTTGCAAAACTGTGTGTTGATTACCTACCAATTAATTAACAATCATGACTGAAAGCAGATAGGAAAGACTTTAATTTCTGCACCAAACTAATCTACAGTGGTGCTGCTTCGAAATTAGATTTGTGCTTGCTCGATTTCTAAACATCAGCTCATGAAAGTGTGTTAGCATTGCTGTGAAATAAAAGTCCTTTCTTAAGGTACCTAATAAAGGAACTTACCCACAAGTTTATGCTAGGGTCAAATCCTTGGTTTTTTTGTTTTGTTTTGTTTCCTGATGTCAAAATCAGCTGAAGATATTTTTAAGCCTCTCTTCAGTATTTTTCTGTTGGGATGAGGAACACTCCTCTTGTGGAGGTAGAAAATTTCATTTTCTGAGCAGCATTTCACTATTTGAGGCTGCAGGGCGACCCTGCAGGCAGAGAGGTTATCACAAATAAAAGGAAGCTGACCCATAGTGAGGGAGCTGAAAAAGTAGGCAGGACACGAGGAAAGGGAATGAAACTGTTTCTGATACTGCTGAAAACTCACTAACCCTTGAAAATTCTATTACATCAGTGAAGTCTTGGGCTCTGGAAATGCCAAAATTATGATTATGGGGTTGGCAACAGCAAAAGAATTGGCAAGGCAGGAGTAGAGGTGATTAAGTGAGCTGATGTCAAGGCAGAAGCCATCAGCTTGCCTGAGTGAGTGGTCCCAACCCAGCAGGGGGTGGTGGGAGCATCAGGCAGGAGAAGGACAGAATCGTTTGTGTTGAAAAAGATCTCTGAGTTCATCAAGTCCAACCATTCCCCCAGCACTGCCAAGCTCACCATTAATCATGTCCCCAAGGGCCAGTCACCCCAGGGATGGGGATTCCACCACTGCCCTGGGCAGCCTGTGGGGCTGGACAACACTTTCCATGAAGGAATTTTCCCTGACATCCCATCTGAACCTCCCCTGGAACAACCTGAGGCCGTATCCTCACCTTTTGTGTCAGATGTAGGTGCCATGAAATTTTCCGCTGCCTGTTTTGAAAATCTCCTGTGTCCATTGTAAAGATTGACTCCACTGGGTTGTTGCAACATTATTAAATTTGACAAACTGGTAGGAGCATTTTCCTTTGCATCATAGAACAGTCTGGGTTGAAAGAGGCATTAAAGACCATCTCATTTCAACCCCTGCCATCAGCAGGGACACCTCCCACTAGACCAGGTTGCTCAAAGCCTCATCCAACCTGGCCCTGAATTTTTCCAAAATGCAGCCAAATTTACACAAGGAATGTGTCAGAAGGTGGATTGATCTTATGGTGCATGAAATTAAAATTTGGATGGCAAGGGGGAAAGACTGGCAAAAATCTCCTGTCCTTATGAGTCTGGAAATACCTGAATGAAACTGTGAACTTACTCCACAATTTCTAAATTCTTGGGAATCTTTCATTTTATGCAGCTTTTCAGAGATGTTTTTAGCTATGCTGTGTGGTTATTTATTTATTTTCCACTGTATTATGCAAAAGTGAGAAGGAAGACTAGGGTAGGTTTGAGTTTTTAACTCAACTACATTTCATAAAACCTCTCTGAGATGCTGGTAGATGAATGCCGTTCCCTAAACACATTCACATCCTTTCCAGGTGCATAAATTGAGGCTTGAAGAAGAGGTCGTATTTTTCCAACTTAGGAATGTCAACTGAGAAATCCCAATCCAAAGGAGATTGATTTTCAGAAATGCTCAGTCTGGACAGATGAGCAGCACACCAGATTACTCACAGGGCACTCTTATTTGAGAGCTTATCTTTAAAATGTTGGTCTATAAATGGCTCTCTGCAAGGTCACGCTGTAATTCATTGTGCCAAAGAATCAAATTCCAGGTTTCTGGCTGTGCTCTGGCATGATCACACTGCTATGCCTTACCCCATTGATATGCTTATTTGAGGAGTTATTTCAGAGATTCTGTTATTGTGACAATCTGGGACGTTTGGCACAAGTATCTGCTGGGAGAAGGCTGCTCTGACCTGGGGAATCTCACCTGAGAGGCGCCAGGGAGCCACTTGTGATGTCCCTGCCCATCTCAGAGGGGCTAGAAATAGGTGGTCTTCCAGGTCCTTTCCAAACCAAACCATTCCATGGCTCTATGGTATTGCTCATGAAATGCAATTTAGGGAGCTCTAACCCTTGAGTCCTACAGCCACTGACTTCAGAAGGAAAAAAAATTCCCTTGATTTTCCAGGGCATATAAGGTAATTATATACCACGTGCCTGTTTAAAAAAAAGCAGGAACCTGGTTATAGTTACCTCATATGCTGAAATAACAGGTCAGCTGTTTGAAGTGGCTTTCTGGGAGGAGAAAATTTAGTCCTTCCTGTGCCAGCCCCAGTTGCTCTCCTCAATTGACCAAGCACCACCGAAAGTGGAGGACCATTACAGCTCAGCAATATTGCAGTGTTGTGATAAATACCACAACAGCACCACTTGCACCTACAACCCTTGTAAAGATGATGACACCTCCTCAGGCAGTAGAAGGGGCTTTGCTCCTTCAAAGACAACCTTGCTTTTGTAAATTTGTCCTAGATTGCTGGGCCCTGAGTGGCTGTGGGTTTTGGGTTTGCCGTCCTATTTCAGCTGTGAAGGAGCAGCGCTGAGCTGTCTCCCAGCCAGCTGATCCTGCTGTTTCTTCAGCTCCCAGTTTAACTTCAATGGGAGTCCCAGGTGCACAGAGGAGAAGCTTTAATGGATTAAACAAATAGAGCAAAGTCAAATAGAGCACACATCCATAATGTGCATGTCTGCACACGCATGTACCTGTGTTTGTACACACAGAGGTACAGGGAGAAAGAAGAGAGAAAAACAATTAAAAAAAAAAAAAAACAAAAACAACTTTTGGGAAGGGTTTCCTTCACAAAGCTGAGCTCCATGCAGCAGCACAATTTATATAGCTCTCATTTCTGTGCCGTGGTCAAAGAGTATTAGAGGATACGTTTCTGTTCTAAATTACATCTGGGTAAATCCAGAGGAATTCCCCTGAGCCACGTTTACCTCTAAGATTTTGCCTGCGTGGGGACACGCAGGAAAATAACCCAAATTAGCTGAAGGTGAGAATTTAAAAGTGGATTAATTAAACTGCGTGAAACCCCTGTGAAGGTTGTTCTTATTCAGAATTCAGGTGGTCTTCATTCAATTTAATTTAATTCACTTTGGAAATTAATTCAGATTAATTGTCCTAACAGTTTTTATGTACCTATTCTAGATTAGCACTGGGGTAATAAAATGAATTGTAGCCCACTGGCTTCAAGATTATTTTTAGATTTATACTAGGAGGCTCTGGAGGAAGATTGTCCCCTGGGTGTCCAGAAGCCAGTGCTTTACTAGTCAAGACAAAGCAGTGGAAGAGGTTTCTGGAAATAGACAAGCAATATTCTTTTAGCTTTTGGGGCAATTTTTTTAAAGATCTGATGATAAAAATAAGGTGACAAAGGCAACACAGCAACAGGTTAAATATCTCTGCTTTTGAGCCCTGAGTAGGGTGCCCACAGACTTGCCTTCCACTGGGGCTTGATCCTGCATGTATGATATTCCTTCTTGGTGGGGAAAAAAAATTCTTTGACATCAAGAGGAGCAATATTCAAATCTCTTAATTCCAGACAATCCGATTTTGCAAGCCTGGAGCCAAATGAAAATCAAGACTATGGCAGAGAGGGCCCGCGATGTGAAAAAGGAAAAACTGCTTTAAAGAGATAACTGCTCCCAATCTACTCCCCAAAGGAGACGACTCTTATTAAGGGCTTCTTCTTGAGATGTCTGCCTAAAGGCTTCTTCAGAAGGGATTTAGTCGTTTACAACTCAGATCTGGAGTTTGAAGCCCCCCTTTTGCTGCTTGGTAGCTCGGCAGTCCTGAACCTGCTTCTTTCTACTGAGCTGGAGCCGAGCTTGGGCAGGGGGGACAGCAGAGGTGACAAGTGCCCGTGCGAGGCTAGGGACACTGCAAGGAGCCTGGCCAAGGAGAGAGGCAAGAAAAAATGAAGACTTCTGAATCTGTCTGGGATCAGATAAATGTCTGTGGTCAAGCAAACAAATAAACAAATGAAACCCCAAACAACAAACAACCCACCCAAACTTAATTCTGAAAGATTTTTTTGTAGTCTTGTGTGTTTCTCTGAAGCACCTGGCAGTAGTGAAGGGGGGTGAAACCAAATCTCCTCCTGTCTGCTGAATACTTTTGCACATTCAGATTTCAAATGTCAAAGATAGCTAAAATTAAAGAAAGAAAGGAAAAGAAACTTTCAATAGATCTAGAAAAATAACTGCAACCTCCAGCCTGTTGGAGCTGCGCTAAAATGGTAACTATGCTCATAACGCAAACACTTCAAAAGCGGCGATTCTAGTGGGATGGAATTTGGGGAAGGTTTGGGGATGTCCAGCCCGGACCGCCTCAGAGCCGCCCCAAGCACTGCAATTTGAAGGGGAAATGTTTTAATCCTTAACGGGGCAGCATCTGCAGCGGGAAACCCTAAATCCCTGCACCGCCACCGTCATGCTCGGGACATGCGGGACGCTGCGGCTCGCCGCTCCGCAGAAGGAAAGCGAAGGGAAAGGCGGGCTCGCCCAGCCCGTTTTGCGGCGTTGCCCCCGCAGCAGCCGCCGCATCGAGCGGAGAGGCGCGGAGAGACGCGCAGGGCGCCGCGGAGCGGGGTGAGCCCCCGCGGGCCTCGGGGAGCTCCGACGCGGGTATTTTGGGGGACACCTCCGACGCCCACTGCCGGCACCTCGCAGCGCCCCGGTTCCCAGGCTCCCCTCCTGCCCCGCGGGGCAGAGCGGCAAGACCCGGCTCTGCTGACCCCTGGGTTCGCTCATCAAACCAAATTTGCTTCTCGGGCAAATTTGACCTGTTTATTGGCCCAGATACGTTTCAAACACTTTCTCCCGGTTTATGATGGGGGTTTTTGGTTTGGTTTTTTGTTTTGTTTTTGTTAAGACGGGACGCGGGGACTGCGAAGTCCCAAGTGTGTCCCTTCTCCCGAGGGAAGACGGACGGGGGGTCCCGGGTAACCTCAGTACTCCTTTCCTCCTCCCCAGCCCGACACCTTAGGGGGCCCTTCCCCTACGAGCGTGTCCCCCAGCATCTGGGACAACAGGTGATCCCCTTTGGGGTCCAGGAGTCCCCTTTCCTAGGGGAGGACGGACGGACGCCACTCTCCCATCCTCAAATACGTTGGGATGTGCACGGCGCGTAACCGCACAGGCTTCGGAACTCCTCGCAGCCAGCTAAAGGCTGTTCTCTTAATGAATTACTAATGAGTTAAAATTGGACAGCCGGCTTAATTAAAGCGTAGAGGCAATGTGTTTACCACATTGTAATTGAACTCATTAGGGCTCCGGCTTTGTGTTTTTAAGCAGCCGCCTTGTTCCGCACGTCGAGTGATCTGCGGGAAGCGTTTTGCTGGGGACGGGGCCTCTGCGGGAGTGCGAGGGCTTGGAGGAGGTGGCAGTGCCCCCCCCCCCTCCCCAGCCCCCTTAATTTCCCTCAAGGGCTGGTGCGGACACCCGTCCCGCTGTCCCTCAAAACACTCACAATTTGGGGGGCGGGGGGCTCGCCAGCATTCCAATTTTGCCGGAAAAGCAGGGAAGAGGCAAAGGAAATTTTGGGGGAAGAGGGGAAGTTTGGGGTGGGGGGAGCTTGGGGAAGCAGAGTCCGCCTCTGCAACAGGGTCCCTCTTGCCCCCCCTCCAGGCGGGGAGAATGTGGGGGGTGCCCTCCTCCCATCCTCCGCAGCCGTCGGGGCGGACCTGCCCCGGGGTAGCGGCGGGGCGGGGGCGGCCGCCGTTCTCCCCTCAGCGAGGGGAGGGGGCCGGGGAAGGGGGCGGCTTCCCCGCACCGCTTGCAAGGCGCTGCCTGGCTGCTAGAAGGCGTCCGAGACCCGACCCTCCCGCGGCACAGCCGCCGCGGCAGACGCGGGAGCCAAACTTGAGCGCCGCGGAGCTGCCGCGGAGCCAGAGCGGCCCCGCGCCGGCCGCAGCCCCGGAGAGCCCATGGAGCCCGGGTGTCCAGGTGAGCGAGGGGCTGGGGCGCGGTGGGGCGAGCGGAAACCTTTTGATTTGGGTGTAAACACCCCTTCCCGGAGCAGGTAGCGATGTCGCTCGCTGTCGCGATAGGTCGCAGGGTCGCGCTGGCCGTCGCGGGGAGGGGAGTGGAAGGCGGCTGTTCGCTGCCAGGTGGGATTTGTCTGGGAGAGCGCCGAGGGGAGAGAGGAGCCCCCCGCAAGTTTGGGCTGCCGCGGAGGGAAGGGGCGATGGTTCGGAGCCGCGCCGCTCATCCCTTCCGGACGCGCGGCCCCTCGATCCCGTGTCTCTTACGCGTATGTGTACTTCCACGTACACATGGTTTTTAATTTTCCTTGCAAATCGTGAACTTTGGGCCAGGCGTGGAGGTCGGAAAGGACGAGCAGGGCTGGCTGGTCCCCAAATCCAAAGCGGGGACCTCCCGGTGCCCTGGGGAGGGGAGCGCACGGAGCTCCCGGCGCCCGCGCAGGTCTGCGCGTCCTGCCGGCACCGGGATGGGGCGGGGGGATGCGGGGCTGAGCGCAGCGCTGCGCCTCTGCCCCAGACAGTTCGGCTTTTTCCCGCTGGAACGACCCTCCTTGCCTGGGAAGCTGCTGATTTTGGGGAGACGTGGGATAAGAGGCGACCGCCAGCCTGTAAGAGCGTCTCCTCCGCTTAATCAGCGGCTTCGATGTTTAAAAGCCGGAGGGGGGGGAATAGATATTTTAAATTATTATTAATTAGTATTTTTTTACTGGCTGCGACTCCAAAGCTTTGGGGGTCCGAGAGCTGGAGCCGAAGCGGGGAGCCCTCGGGGAAACCCTTTTCCCCGCCCTCCAAGCCCTCCCTGTGTGTTGCCTGCTTGTTGCACAGCTCCTGCCCATCGGCTGGCCCGAAACGGGAGCTCATCCCGGTCCGTACAACCCTTTGGAGATATCCATATGGACCTGGCTTTAGGGAAGAGTGCCTATAGTAAAATCCTATGCTATACAAATCACTTTTTTTTAAAAATGATAATCCTGAAATCATGGCAAGGGGTAAAGGAACGAGAGGAATGCGGCGGTAGGGGAAGAGGAAAGAAGTTGGTTTTGGGTGTAGAAAGAGGGAAGGTGACAAGCCAGACTCCGAAGTGGGTAATGGGAACTGTCAAAGAGTGCAGAAGCGTAAAAGCCAAACCCTCCCAATCCCCATAGGTTGTTTATTCCTCGTAAAATACAACTCTACATAGCAGGAAGTTACTGCAAACATTTATCAATAATGAATGAATCTCCTGTAATAAAATACACTCATAATTAGCTACAGTCAAGTACGTACATTACGCCAAGGCTTTTGCAACTCTTTGTTGAAAATCCGACTTAGATAAATCCTCTTAAAGAGCCTTTTAAGAAGGAAAAAAAAAAAAAAAAAAGAAAGAAAAGAAAAACCAGGAGCAAACCACCACCCCAGCATCTCTCCTCCTTTTCTGCCGTTTCTGAAACCCAAACCGTAACTACTCCTGAAATATAACGGAAAAGTCTTCGGTGAATTCAGAAGAGTCATTAACATTCAGCTTTAAGTGAATGTTAACAGTAAATAAAGAAATCTCTTGATTGTAATAGTTGCAACAAAGCAATAATAAACCAGTGGGCGGTCATCAGTAATGATAAATGTATCATTATTACTGCGTGCTGGGGAGCAGGGTTTGGAAAGTACTTCAGACTTTTTAGTGGCAAGCTTGGTGGCAATTCGTTTCTTAGCCTGGGAAAAGCGGGGGGGGGGGGGGCGGGGGGGGGGAACGCCATATAATTTTATACACAATTTAGGTGAAAATAAATTTAAATCTGTATATTACATTTTTAATTTCAAGATAGTAATTAAAGCTGGTTCATTATATCTCCTCTGAAAGTCTCTGTGCTCATCTTAATTGCCTGTTTGTACAATCTGCTTTCTAAGACACCCAAGGTTACTGGGTTCTGAAAGACGGAAAATTGAATTATTTACTGACGTGATGACTCTTCGTCACGTTTCTCTCGGAAGTTTGGGATCGCTGCTCCCCATCACAGCCCTGCTTCGCCACCGTGGAAATTTGTTGCTCGTTTAAATACTTCGGAGCAGGCACGTTTCTCATGCAAATGTTCAGAGCTCTTTAATTTATGTGTTTGGGGGAAAAAAATCAATAGATGAGGTGGCTTTTTTTTTCGTTTGGGATCTTTCTTCCCCCCTCCCCAGTCCACCACTCCCTGGGGTGTTAATTCACGCACACCTAAACTTGCAGCTCTTTTCCTCCCTGCCACCCCATCCTCAGGCAGAACAGAAATAATCCCCCTCCTGTTTTCAAGAGCTGAACGGAGGTTTAGGGAGCGCCCATCTCCTCCCGGGCTGCCAGTCCCTTCCCGTAGGATAAAATAAAATGATAAATCGCTTTTTTTTTCCGAGGTGCTGTTTCTATCTGGTGAGTGATGCTGGGGGGCTGGCGGACCGCCTTCCCCCGGCGGGGTATCGCGCCTCCTGGCTAAGTCTGCACGTACCTTCGGCGAGGACCATCTCGGGTTCGGGTAGCTCCGAGCACATTAAACTGACAATTTAAGAGACCTCCGTCAGACAAAAGGTGCCGTTCTCGGTTCCTTCCCGTCAGCCGGTTTGCTGGTTTTCAGCTCCCGGTGGGGTAAAAAACTATCTAAAAATGCCCCATCCCTGAATTCTCCTGGTGTCTTTCGAGAGCCAAGAGAAGATCCCGTTGAGTTGTTGCCCCCCTCGTTATTACGAATATAGAAGCATCTTTCCGAGGCGTCCTTTTGCCACTGAAAAAACTCCACGTAGAGATCTCTACCCTTTTGTTGTGTCTAGCTGGGTTATTCAAGAGCAGAGACAAAAGCCCGAAGTGATGTGATCTAAATGAGCTCCGGGGTTTTCCAGATGGGACCACCTCTATTCCAAATGCCCGTTCTGCTTAATATAATAAAGTGCGATTTAAAAAAAAAAATACTACTCAGAAAAGAGCTTTGCTCTAGACCAAGCAATGGAAGGGAAATCTACACAAAAGTATTAAAAAAAAAAACAAACAACCAAAACAAAAAAGAAAAAAACCACAAACCCCAACTTTGCTGTTTAAATTTTGTTAGGAGAAGAGGTTTTATAACAATACCTTGCGTGTCTGCTACTTACACGGCTGGAAGTTTCAATGGGATGTGGAGAGGTGGGAGGAGGGAATGGATTCGCGTTGGGGGTGGTTTTCTTTGTGGTTTTTTAAACGCACCAAGGTTATCTTGCTTCTCGTGGCCTCTCTGCTACAATATTTAAGCGCCCTGGAAGTAAATAAAGGCCATGAGGGTGGGCTGGGGCGGTTTAAACTTGGCCGCTTTTCCCCGCTGCTCGTTTCCGCACGAAGCCATCCGCGGCGGCAGAACGAGCTGCTGTCGCCTCCCGCTCCGAGGCAGAATCGCGACAGAGAAGGGAAGAGGGAAAAGGAGCCAGGACTCCTGCTTAGCCCTTCCAGGCTTCTGTGAGAAGTTTCTCCACCTTTTCCACTCCTCTGTTGAGAGGTGACTCCAAGCCAAATGGCAACAGCAAACAACGAAATGAACGGGAGAAATTGGAGTCGACATCAGGACAGGAGCCCCCAGATCGGCACCTACCCGTGAGGGGGAGTGTGGACGCCCCAGCTCCAGCGGGGATTCCCTTCCGCCCCTCATCGTGGCCAGGGCGGGCTCCATCCGAGCCGCGGAGACCCCGGTGGGGCTGTCGGCGGCCGGGCAGCCCCGCCGGGCCTCGCCCTCCTGCGGACACCTGCGGGAGCCTCCCAGCCTTTCTCTGCCGAGCCACCCCCGCCATGCCCGTACTGAGGTCCTGCCACCCCATGAGGTTTCCCAACAGGCTTAAGTAAGAAAAAGTAGGGAACGGTGTATTCTTGCCCCGCTTCTCCACGGTGCTGGTGTGGGTCAGTGTCTGCCCCAAATTCGGTGGGCCTTGCACCTCCTCCCTCCGGGAGCTAAGATAACCCGACCCGTGCGTTTGAGTTTTCTCTTTAAAGGGAATGGAGGAAGCCACTCGGTTTTTACAACGGAATCAAGGGGGGTCAACAGCGCCAAGCAGGTGACAAAAAATTAAAAAAAAAAAAAAAAAAAGGAAAGAAAAGAAAGGTAATTTAGTTTTACTTTTCGTTTGGTCACCACAAAATAGAACGTAATCTCTGGCTAGCGACGACCCTGTCCCGAGCCTGAGTTTTCTGCCTCTCCCTTCGCTGAAGGTGTTCTGCAAAACCCTCTCATCCCTTTCGCTTCCTGCAACCGCTTCTCGTCCTCTTCCAACGCCGGGCTCAGAGCCTGGGGCGAAGTTGCCCAGCCCCGGTTCTCCCAGGAGTGGTCGGGGAAAAGCCGCCGAGTGACCACGGGAGAGGGGAGGCACTGAGCATCCGCAGGACCAGGCGGCTTCTCCCTAAAACCCCCCGTCCCTCCTGGAGCCGACCTGGGAGCGGAGACAGGAGGGGAGATTTTCTCCGAGGCGTGGTAATAGATCATACAATGTGTGACACGGGTTTAACCAATAAAACAATTTGAATCAATTAGCTGGCGGAGGAGAGTTTTGAAGTGTAAAATTCATGTCAGTCTGGCTAGGAAGCATTGATTAAAATGTCACCAATGTGAGGCTTATAGCCATTGCTCACACGAAAGCAGCAGGCTCCGTGCAGAAGAGGATCGGGAAAAAAGTAGGAGGGAGGGGAAAGGGGGAAGTCTCCCTGTGACAGTTGCGGCACGGGGAAGAGCAAGGTTTAATAGGAAGTGACAGAAGTAACAAGGAGAGATGTGATGATATTATTATTATTATTATTATTATTATTATTATTATTATTATTATTATTATTATTATTATTATTATTATTATTATTATTATTATTACTAATACTACTACTGCTATTATTATTACTATTACTATTACTATTATTATTATTACTATTAGCGAGGACCCAGATAGAGGAGAGAAGATGTGAGCTTTAGTATAGATGTCCTGGGAAAGGTCGGTGTAGAGATTTCCGTCTGGATCTGTGATGCCCGGGGAAAAAAAAAAACCGGCAAACCAAAAAGAAATCACCAAATTTTCATAGTTAAATGTGCAGAAATATTAAGTACTGGTCATGTGCGTGGAGAGAAAAGGAGAGATACAGATATTTTTGTAAAAGGAAAATAAATCAGAAGGGTATTAGGAAACACTTGACGGTCTAGTTGTCTCTCCATTTTGGGTAAGAATTAGCTTTTAGTTTTCCCGGGGTTTAGCCGGTTTTCTGCAGTTTTCCTTCCTGGAAAGCAGCGGCGTGGAGCGGTATTAGCCTTCTGCCTTGGGGTGGGGGGGTCGCGGCGGGGTAGCCCCGTCCTCTCCCAGCGCTGCGCAGAGTGCCAGTTGGGACCCACAACCTTTTGGAGTTGATTGGAGGTGAAAAAAAAAAAAAAAAAAATTTACATTTTACTGTATTCACTAAAATAAGAAAAGAAAAAAAAGACGAAAAAACCAGAACCGCCACCGTTCTGCAGCCTATTTGCTGGGGGGTTTTGTTTTCTTTTTTCCTTAGCTGGGGACATAAACCAATTGGGGGGAAGGGAGAAAAGTTAAAAAAACTCAAGCAGAACATATTTGCGCCGTATCGGTCTTTGTGGGAGCGAGGATCTGGGCCCGGGTGCTTGTGAAAGTGGTTCTGGTGAATGACTCCGGTGTATTTGGGAATGGCAGTGAGGATACAGAAGCTGCTCGTGCTCGTGTGGACACGGTTGTGGCGAGAAATCAACTTTTTCTCTCTTTCTTCTCCCCTACCTTGTAATTTCTCCCGACCCCTTAAGAAACGCCGTTTCCGAAAAGACGCGGGGTACATAAGGAGAATATTCCGTTTCTTGGAAGCGATTTGTCTCAGACCGTGAAGGGGCGGAGGGAAGAGAGGAAGGCGAAAAAAGGCTAGCTAAAAAAAAAGCCAAAGCGCATTCCACCTTCCACCGTTCCGGCCTCTCCCCGGGACACCGTGCGCGGAGCGGGGCAGCGCTCGGGGGGGCGGCGGCGGGAGGCCGGGCTCGACGGGGCGCCCGCATCCCCTCCCGGAGCGGGGAGGGAGGAAGGGAAGGAGGGAGGACGAGAGGGATGGGGGAGCCGCCCCCAGCCCCGCTCGCCTCCCACCGTCTGGGGGGGCGTGCGGTGGCAGCGGCCCCGTCCGCCCCCCCGGGCCGCTGACGTCAGAGCGCCCACGGGGGCCGCACCGGGGGCGGGGGGCTCTGTCCGGCCGCGCGGCTCCGCGGCGCCGGGCGCGGGGATGCGCTTCCCTCCCTCCCGGCGGCTGCTGGAGGAGGAGGAGGAGGAGGAGGAAGGTCCGGCGGCGGCACGGCCGGAGAGCGGCCGCGGAGGTAACGGGCGCCGGGCGGGGAGGATGCCCGGGCAGCCGCGGGGAGCACCGAAACTTTGGGGGGTTTTTGTTCCTCTTCCGTGGCTTTCCCCGTCGCGGAGCGAGAGGAGAGGGGAGCGCTCCTCGGTCGCCGCGTGCCCGCGGAGGCTCTGCGCGGAGCCCTCCCGGGTGGCGGCGGGTTTCCAGGGCGAGGAGACGGACACGGGTCCTTTCTGCGTGTTTGGGGTGGAAGCGCCCGCGGGTCGTAGATTCTTCCAAACGGGAATGGTTGGCTCGTGTGCCGCCATCTCCACACCTGCGGTGGGATGCGCGCGTCGGAGACCCGGGAGGCGCGGGGGCGGACAGCTCCGGGGACACCCCCGGCGAGGACTGAGGAGGTTTGGGGGAGTCGGGGTCGCTGAGCAAACCTCCCCACGGGCAGCGCCTCCGCATGCCGGCAGACCAGAGGAGCGGGGGGAGGACGGGGTGCGTTCGGCGGGGACCCCCCATCGCTGTGAGCGCTCGGCTGACGGCGCTGTGTCTCTGTGCCCTTCCCCTCCCGCAGCTAGAGCAGAGCAGCCCCCCCGGCGCTGAGACGATGGCGACCAGCCCGCTGCCCGGCCCCACCGATATCTTGCTGCCGTCGCCGTCCAGCGCGTACCCGCCGGACCCCATGAACCAGCCGAGGGCCGGCCACGCCGCCATGAAGCCCAACCAGGTGGGGCAGGTGATCCTCTACGGCATCCCGATCGTCTCCCTGGTCATCGACGGGCAGGAGCGGCTGTGCCTGGCGCAGATCTCCAACACCCTCCTCAAAAACTTCAGCTACAACGAGATCCACAACCGGCGGGTGGCCCTGGGCATCACCTGCGTGCAGTGCACGCCGGTGCAGCTGGAGATCCTGCGGCGGGCCGGGGCCATGCCCATCTCCTCCCGCCGCTGCGGCATGATCACCAAGAGGGAGGCAGAGCGGCTCTGCAAGTCCTTCCTGGGGGAGAACCGGCCCCCCAAATTGCCGGATAACTTCGCCTTCGACGTATCCCACGAGTGCGCCTGGGGATGCCGCGGGAGCTTCATCCCGGCCCGCTACAACAGCTCCCGGGCCAAGTGCATCAAGTGCAGCTACTGCAGCATGTACTTCTCTCCCAACAAGTTCATCTTCCACTCCCACCGCACCCCCGACGCCAAGTACACCCAGCCCGACGCCGCCAACTTCAACTCCTGGCGCCGCCACCTGAAGCTGACCGACAAGAGCCCCCAGGATGAGCTGGTCTTCGCCTGGGAGGATGTCAAGGCCATGTTCAACGGCGGCAGCCGCAAGCGCGCCCTGCCGCCCGCCCCGCCGGCCCCCGCCGCCGCCGCGCCCGCCGCCTGCCACCCGCTGGGCTCGGTGAAGGCGGCGGCGGTGGTGGGCGGCGGGCTGCTGAGCCCGCACCTCCTGGCCGCGCCGCCCGACCTGCACCAGAAACGGCCGCGCTTCGAGGAGGACGAGGAGCTGCAGGAGGCGGTGGCGGCGGCGCACGGCGGCAAAAGCCCGCGGAGCTACCCCGTCATCCCGGTGCCCAGCAAGGGCTCCTTCGGCGGCATGCTCCAGAAGTTCCCCGGCTGCGGCGGGCTCTTCCCGCATCCCTACGGCTTCCCCGCCGCCGCCTTCGGGCTCTGCCACAAGAAGGAGGAGGGCGGCGGCGGCGATGCCCTCGGCGGGGCGGCCGCGCACAAGGCCGGCGGGGCGGCGGCGGCGGGCGGCGGGCTCTCGGGGCTCTTCTGGCCGGGCAGGAAGGACGCCGCCTTCTACCCTCCATTCTGCATGTTTTGGCCGCCGCGCACCCCGGGCGGGCTGCCGGTACCCACCTACCTGCAGCCGCCGCCGCAGCCCCCCGGCGCCCTGGGATGCTCGCTGGGGGGAGACGGGGCGGGCCTGCTGCGCCAGGCTTTCCTGGACCTGTCGGAGCCCGGCGGCGAGGCGGGGCCGGCGGGGCTGGGGACGGGGCCGGCGGGGCTGGGGACACCGCCCGCCGCCGCCCCCCCGTCGGCGCCCGCCGCCGCCGCCGCCGCCCGGGACCCGCTGTT